>NC_133562.1:10492500-10645000 GCF_048773025.1 Camelus bactrianus | reverse complement strand
TTCTCCATGAAGACACAGCATCTGTGTTTCAACTGCCAAGCTCTAAATAAAATATTTACATTAAAAACAAAGATTTAGCTTCTATTTTCTGTGTGGGCACGAACACAGTGGTGTTCTCCTCTGTCAGCTTGCTTGGATGGCTCCCAGAAGAGCCAGTGGCCTCAGGTGGGCTGGCAGAGCTTTGGGGTGAGAAGCAGAAGACAGGAATAAAAATAGTACAGTCCTTACTGAATAGCGGGTTTGTTTTTCTTCAGGGTATGCATTTACCTGGAAAAACACATATTTAGGTGAGTTATGTCAGATGAGTAATTGTGATATTAGTAGCGGTTTTGCAGCAGTAGAATGGCATTCTAGGTGGCTCTTGTTACATGCCTAGCTTTCACTATTTTCATTTCCCTGTGTCTTCCTGGAAGAGTCTCCATTTTTCAAAATGTGTTTGAGGAGTGTTCTGAGTACGTGGATTCTGTCCATTATATTGTTTGGAAGGTCACACTTGGATCACAGAAAAGCCAGGGAGGTATCAGTATGACAAATATGGCATAATAATAATAAAAGCAATGAGCAACACTTCACTATCAGCAGGCATAGAAAGGCAGCCTTGATTTAAGTTTCTTCTTTTATGAAGAACTAATTAGTAATTTTGCAACTAAGAGGTAAAAATGGTGATTTTATTAGACGAGTGATAGTATTTCAAAACCTTGCAGGTTACTTTACACCAACTTGAAGGAGGCATTGGAAACCAGAAAAATGCGATGTGCCTTCTAAATAAAACATGAGATTCTGCAATCTGCAACTTGTCTCCTACATCTATACTATTTCTTTAACAAACAAGGTTTAAAAGATATTTCTGATATGGCTGTCCCTTCCGATATCATAATTTGAAACTCATATCTCAGGGGAATAGTTCACATAAGGCAGATAAGAACGTTAAAACAAAATGACAGTTAAGTTTGGAGTTTTCATTTTCGACGAAATGCTTAAAAATAAAGATTGCCAAAAAATTCTAATAGTTGAATTTATTTTGTGTATTCTCATAAATTTAGTATTTTAAATGGATAAATATATCTACATACAAATTATGCAGGTTTTTGTTGTTGTTGTTGTTCGTAGCAAACTTTTGTGTAATTATCCTAATAGCCCACCCCCTGGGAGTGGGGACCCCAGGTTTCTGGCTGCAGTGGAGCCTGCCCTGTCTGGTCTCCTTACTTCTAAAGGGCATTAAAACTGTTAAACACCAAAAAGATTCATTTTTTTTCTGTTGGTGAAAGCTGTGAACTATATTTTGAAACATGGAACTCTTTTACCCCTCCTGCCTCTCAAAGCCCTAGCATCAAAATTCTCTCAGTCCACACACAAAGTCAAGAAACTTATTCTGTCTTTATGCTACAGATCTTCAGAATAATTCTTTCTATATTTAGTGAGACAGGAGTTAAAACCAGTATTTAGTGGCATGGATGGTCAGACAGTTGAATGAGTTGCCTTCTCCCCCATTTGTACTATTTGGATATTTATCTCAATTCCTGAGAGTAGACATGGTATCTGAGCAGATCACCTGCCTGAAAATAGTTCTACTGTCAGCTTGTTTTCAGAGGCAGCAAATCAGTTGCATAAAATTGGTCAATTGTGACCTATTTCTATTTTTCTTGCTGGCTCTTTATTCTATTTCTTGTGGTGCTTCTCTGATGGAAGTTTCTCAGCCATTTTACCTGATAAAAACAATTTTTGGGAAATTTACTCCAAAAAGCACTTGTAAGAAGGAAAAAGTGGTCCACTTCATAAAGGTGTGATATATTCAGTAAGAGCCAAGTTATAAAGCTGGGAAGGAGAGAGGGGAGCACTTAGACAGTTAAATGGCCAAGTTAAACACAAGACACAATTAGGAGATCGGGGCCCTCAGGTGTTCATAAACCCATACCAGGGGTCTCTGGGGAGAAATGGTGGGAACTGGGGAGAAAGAGAGCCCCAAAATGCCTTGTTTAACTTGGCTGTCACAGTAGCTAACCCTTTGTCACTTGGCACATTTCGAAGTTATCACACTTGTGATTGACCTTTTTCCTTTTTCCCATTTACTTTCTTTTGTACTTATAAAGTGTGTGTTTTTTTTTTCCTAAGGAGAAGTAATTTATTTAGAAATATAATGAAGTGGCAAAAATTCAGCTCTCAATTTAAAGAAGAAATGTAAACTATAGAATTTGAAAGAAAAGGCAATGGGTTTTAAGTCTATAACCTTTTGAAAGTCACAAAACCTATCTATTACGCTGTATTCTCTGGTGAAAAAGCTCTCGAAATTGTAGGTGTTAAAGAAGCCACTGCGGGGAGCTTGTACCCGCCCCTAAATTTAATAGAAACAAACTCTCCAGCCCTTTTTTAAACACATTTTTTTCAAAGTCAAAATATATTTTCTTATAGGTAGACAGGTGAAGGATAACAACAACAACAACAAAGTAGTTCTCTTATGCTCCATGTGCTTTATTTAAAAAATATCCTTGCCACTAGAGATTCAGTTTGGTTTTGGAAATCACGCCAGAGTAAGAAAAAAAGATCTAAATTTTGTGTGAAAAGAAAGTGAGTTTGCTTTTAATTAAAACCTACAATATACCTTTTTGCTCAAAATTATTTTTAGATAAATTAAGCATGACTCCCTTTTTAATAATTAGATTTAAACTAAGGTAGGTTTTTTTTTTAATTAAGAAAATATCTGTATACTTTTTCATAATTGCGAGGGCAAAATACTCTACTAATTGTGCAGCACATAGCAATATATGCGTTTACTTTTTGGTTTAGATGCTAAAAAGCCTGATTATTGGAAGCCCTGCAGAAGCTCATTGTTTGACATCCTTACCCCCTTCAAACAGTTGCAGTTGTACTTTTATGCATCTATCAAGCAGTGACTGTTTCCTCCTTCTACCACCTCTAAATTATACTGACTAGATGTTGAAGTCATTAAATTGATTATAGTCCAATCAGTAGACAATCCGACATAAACAAAAACAGCAATTACAGTTGGCACGAATCCCATGAGTGCTAGTCAAACTTCCAGAACTGATGGTCCAGTAAGTCTTTTCCAAAATGCTGGTTTCACAATTTCAACAGTTCTGGCAGCATCTTCTTAGAGGAAGGGCACAAAAATTCATAAGATTCCATTTGGCCTTAAAAACAAAAACATCTGTTTGACGCATGAGTAGATTATTGGCTTTTATTCATCCAGTCAAAAAAGGGCAAAAAATAGGATATTGAACATAAAAGCATACATGTAAAAATGAAATTACAAAGGGATTTGAGATTAGCAGCTTTTTATAAAGCAACCTGTTAATAATTTTTCTTTTTTGTTTTGCCAGAGTATTCCCATATCCCTTAAAATCCATCGTAGTTATTGACAGTGTGACATCTAATACTGAAAACAGAATTTTTCAACTTTTTGTTTCCAGTAATTTACTTAGTTCTCTTTGCTTGCTTGTTTGGGTCATTGCAAGTCTTATAGCATATATGTATGATATTTCTCTTCATCTTATAGGAACATTTTTGCTCCCCTCATTTTTAAAGGAAGTCAGTGAGAATTGGCTAATCTAGTAAATTCTAGTGAAATACTTGTTGACATAAATTGAAACAGTATTAAATGTACTTGCTTGAGTTTTCACTTTGATGTAAACCATGCAATGAGGAGAATGAGGTTTTGATAGTAGGAAAGAGCAATTCTACCAAGATCAATTAAGAATTTTATGAAAGATCTGTTTTTCCTATTACAGTGCTTTATTAATTCATCTGACAGAATTCACATTGCTGGTTTGATGTCATTAATTCTGTTGCCATTACAATACATTCTTTATGGCTGGATTTAATAGAGACTATGTTGAGTTTTTAGTTGTTTTTAAGAGAGAAAATAATTTTAAGACTTATGACACTTGCATCATATTTTAGAAGCCTTACGGATTTTTAAAAATGTAAATGTTGTCATTAAGTACTATGTTAAAGAATGCTCTTGAATTGAATGAGATTGTGATACAAAGGCTGATATTCTAAATCAAACCTCTTGCTAAGTATTTTCCCAGATGTATTTAATTTTTTTCTCCACTAACTCCTGTTGTGCTGTCTGAGGTTAAAGTTAGTTCTGTGTGTGTGTGTGTGTGTGTGTGTGTGTGTGTGTGTGTGTGTGTGTGTGTATGTTGGGGGGGTGAATGCAAGTTTCTAATCCCATTTCAATTAAATCTGAAATATGTTCCTGTTTTTTGTTTGGGGATTACATGGTACACTAGCTGAGATTGTATATACCTTGTTTGCTGTAATGAAAGTGTACTTGTCTGATTTAAAATACGTTCTGCAACAATGTTATTACAAAGCAATTAAAACTTAAACATTAAAGTTAACATTAGTAAATTTAAATAGCTCTGTTATAGTATTAATCAAATAGTGTAAGGAAAGCTTTTAAATGGTTTAAATAATTATGCAACTCTTGGCATAAAAGCCTGACACAAGATAAATCTTTGAAAACTAAGTAGAATCGTGGCTTTTTTTTTTTAAACTTTAATTTTAGGCAGCTTGGGCTTTTAGCATGCATCACATTCCACCTCTGGTATAAGTAATTATGCCAGTTTAGTAATTATTAGAGATGAAAGAAATTCAGTAAGATAAGAATTCTTTAAAACTTCAGTAGCTTCAGTGTTAGCAGGGATAATGATCAAGCAGCAGTTCCCCAGCTGCCTGGGGACCCTGCCACAGCTCCAAGCACTGGGCTGATCTTAGGGGTGTCATTTTTGTGGCAGCACACACTACAGTTGGCATTTCTACTCGAGATGTCTGATTGCAGAGGTTTATGATTTGGTCATTAAAAGAAATCCAGATTCAAATATGACTGTCTAGAAATTCCCCTTTCTTAGAATGCTAAAAAACAAACAAACAAACAAACAAAGACAAATGCATATATTTAAAAATTATTATTCTTGGATACCATATATTTTAATTTCATGGGATGGTAAATGCTTTGGAAAGTTCTGAAAAGAAAAATATGTATGTAAATCTGTCAGTTACATGTATATATGTTAAAAATGTGTTGAGCATGCAGTCTTGTTTTCAAATGAAGATGATTTGGTGTGGAAAGCATATACTATTCATGCATGAGCAGAGCTCTCTCAGGCCGAATATGAACCAGTGATTGACTTTCAGAATATTCATTTTCATAATTCTGCAGAAATTATGTTTTGGTGTTTTGGTTTCAATAAAAATTTTTATATTTGTGAAACCAAGGTTTCAGTTATCACAACTCAGTATGAGAAATACATTTAAGCAATATGCACGCACACAAACGTACTCTTAACGTTCCATTTCAAATACATTTTGGCTAGCAAATCCATCTGCATTAATCACTTTTTAAGGAAAACATGGATTGAATTGGATTTTGCCTAATAAAAATTGATACCATTGTTGAGGAATAGAATTTCCTTTTATAAATTAAAATCACTTTACCATTGAGTGTCATTATTTCACTGTTTTTATAACCTTTTCCTTTCTCATGATTGGCTTCTCCCCAAATTTCTTATCCTATCACTGCACTATGAAAGATATATCAAGAGGGAAGGTAATTTACCTGACCAGGACGAAGGATTCGTGGTTCTCATTCTCGAGTATAGACAGTCCCATATATTCACACAGAGTATGTTTGTGAAAACCTATGAAGAGCTAAGGGGTCTGTAAGGTGAACAATAAATTACTGTACTACAGAGGGTGATGTGACCAGGAATCTAAAAAAAAAAATACTACAACTTTTGAAACAATTTATTGACTTTTAGAAACAATTTCTAGCATTTCATACATGTTCTTTAATATTATCCTTTTCCTTCATAATAGAACCGGATTAGGTCTAGTATTGTGTGAATATCTTTAAATAGCAATTGCTTTCAGCATTCCTAATGGTTTAGCTTGTCTCAGTTGCTATAGGTTTATTAGACATGTGCTTTGTATCACTAGTATCACATTTTTATCTTTTCTTATTTTTCTACATTTTAAAAAGGCAATTACGTATTCACAAACATCACTCTACCAAGTACCAGAGAAGCCACAATGGAACTATAGGCTGGGAAGGTGGTGCCGTCTTGAGTTCATGTGAACGTTTTGTTCATAAGCTGATGTGTGGAGCCTGAAATTGCTGTGTGGAGGGTGATTTGGGGCTGTCAGTGCGCAATACGCAAAGTTAGATGCATTTTTTGCCGACAAAAGGCAAGGGTTAAAAAGAACTGTAGACTCAAGGGAATGCTTGTTAATTCTTGGAAAGAGTTGAGAATAAAAACAGAAACGATTAGTTATGGTCATAAGCATTGTGACTTGGATATTAGTGCTAGTAAAGAGATGGCTGCGGTGTGGAAAGGGCACGGGGGCCGAGCTCTGATTTGCTGTCTGCACTTTTGGCAAGTACTCACCCTGTGTTCTCCAGGATTTGGATTTCCTCTCCGTAGAATGAGAGGGCTCATTTCATCACTTAACAAGTTGTTTTTGTTTGTTTTTTTCTAGTGCTTATTTTGTCCCAGGCACAGGACTAAGTTCTGTATATTCAGTTGTGAACCAAACAAACATAAGGTTTGCTCTTATGAAGCTTATGGTCTAGAAAACTGGATGAGATTTTAAATACCTTCCATTGTCTTTTAATTTTGATGGAAGGAAGAGACGTGAGTGGCGGGGGATACATGTGTATGGTATATTCACTTTTCAGCAAGTGGGGTCAGTTTAAAAAGTTACATAAAATGAGTTTAAAAAACATTTTTGAGAGTATGAAAATGAATATATGTATGTTTATGCATGACTGGGACGTTGTGCTGCATACCAGAAATTGACATATTATAACTGATGGTACCTCAGTTAAAAAAAACTTTGGCACTTAAAGTTTGGTGAGTTACACTTTTTGAGAATAGTGAGCTATGTTTTCCATGATTAAAAAAAGGTAGATATGCCCACTTGGACTGAAACCACTAAGTACAACATATAGAATATTTTTTTCCAACTCTTTGGATATTGGGTCATTGATTTTGCAATATCTTTTGCCTCTCCTAAAAGATCTGGATAATGTTTCTGAAAGTTAATTGTGTGATACAAAAGTTAATTTAAAAATTTTTTCAAAGAACTTATGACATCCTTAAAATAATTAGAGGCTCTTGGAGAATGTGTATTAATATTAATATTAAAAAACAGCAAAACTAAGCCTCAGTTAGGCGTTCCTGCTGTATAAAATTGAGGGGAAACAAGTCATGAGGAATTCATTCCGTTAAACATTCAGGAATAGAACACTAAAGAATGAAATTAGTTGGTATTGAAACATCCATAGTGCAGGCTTAATTATTTTTCCCCAGGGAGATAGGTGAATGCCTTGAAATAAACTTTTACAGAATCATAGATCTTAAACATCAGACAATTTAGGGATAATGATATTGGATGTCTTGATGGTCTTCATGTTCAAAGATGTGAGTGCAGAATCAATGGTGATGGTGGAGTGTAACTGACCGAAGAAAAAGACGATTCACATGAAATCCCTTTTGCCTCCTCCAAAATCATATAGGTCATTTACATAAGTATTGCATCATTATACCAAATTTTTAATCTTCAAAATAAAACCATTACCAGATAATAACATCATTTTATAGCTCCCGTTAAATGTAACTGTTTTTTATACTTGCTGATTTGCATATTTAAAACCCAGTGTGACTGTGATGGGCTAGCAGACCCGTGGGATGGATTCCCAGTTCTGTCTTTGCCTCTGTGTCCCCCAGGCCAGGAGAGTGCTCAGCCAGGTGCCTGATTCATACTAAGTGCTCAGTAAACTTCCATGGAACAAAAATTACTTTATTTATTTATTTATTTATTTATTTATTTATTTATTTATTTATTTATTTATTTATAACCAAATGAATGTGTTGATGACTTCTGAGTTCCCTTCTCTCTCTGATATTCTCAGAATATAGAATTTCTCATACTGAGAAATTGTAACTCTTGCAAGTTGATCAATAATTCATATTAATGGGGCAGGCATGCTTTTAAAATGGTAAACGTAAAGACTGAGTTGTAGCTGGTAGAACAAGATCAAACAGCAGAGGTTAGGTGTTCTTACTTTCCACTGTGATTTCCTGTCCAGACCCCCTGATTAGGGAAGTAATGTAGAAGAACACATGTATTACACACTGATCCATTCTCAGGGCCTTTACAAGGAATCTGACTGTGTTCAAGTGCTGGAATTCCCATAAAGCAGTTTGCAGCTTCTAGATGAGAACCTTGGGCCAGTGACCAATTCGCCCCCCTAGGAATTTGTCATATCTCACTGGGAGCAGCCCTAATCGAAGCAGCTACTCTGGACCAGAACTTGTGCGTATGTATGAGTGTGTGACCAGTTCGATGTATGCCTGGTTCTCGAGTGGATTTTTGCGGTGGGACAGTGTGAACCTGCAGCAGTACAAATGTTTGAGCCAAGGTCAAAGCGTGTTGCTTTAAGGACAGCCTTTTAATTTAGTTTGACTTACCTTGGCTCCTTGTCTTCAATTCATGTCCATCCACTTGCCCAAATGCTGGTACCATTTTCATAAAGCAGCGTGTCCCAAACCTTTATGATTTTTCCTAGCTTCACTCTTCTAGGCTTAGACTGAGGATTCTCAGGTTGATTTTGTACCAGCATAAAGGCTTGACTCTTGTTTTCATTTCTTAAGACTCATCTCACATCTTCTGGGTGGCTTTTTCTGACTCACTCAGGTTAAAACGACTCTTCTCTTTATCATCCCCTCTGTATCTCATATATCACGGAGACTATGGCACTGACTCGGTTTTCTGGTTTGTCCATAAGCCCTTTGAGAGCAGGCTTCTATGTTTCTTTTCTTTGAATCCCCATAGCCTAAAACTAAATGGTAAACAAACAAGCATACAAATGCACAAACAAGTGTATTAATACCCTCATTTGTTTAATCAACAAATATTTATTGCATATCCATCATTTACCAGTCTCAGAGTGCTAGGAGTTGGGGATGTGATGATGGAGACAGATAGGGTCTGTATTCTTGTAGAGTCACAACCAAGCAGTGGAAACACATTAAATGAACGATTCAGTAGACACTGGTAATTTACAGTCAGATGAAGGGAAAGTACTGGGTGTTGTGAGAACATTTCATAGATAAGTCAGGTCAAGGAAAAATCCTATGCTAAAGTATTAGTGTATTACTAGAATAAATAGCTATTTTACTATACATTTGCATTTCAATCACTTGATAGTATTTTGTTGAGCATTATGAAATTCAGATTCATAGATCAGTGGTTTGATCTGTGGTTTTGTTATGTGATTATATTACCTTATTTACAGGTGCTTGTAGTTTGACTTTTTTGAAGAAATAAAGTTGTAAACATCTATTGGATGGAAAAAAAGGGAAGGATCCTAGAGGAAGGACGTTCAAACCGAATCTGAGGTTCAGTATGTTTTTGAATGAAAACTGCTGAGCATACAGGAATTCTTACTGACCATCAAGTATGTGTCGGGTACTAAGGACACAGTAAGGAACGGGTTAGACCCAGTTGCTGGTGGGTTTCACAGCGCTAACAGCCACTGAAGACACTTATAGATGATTCTTTGTGTCCCTCTTACCGTTGTTTAACTCTGAACTGTACTTAGTTGTGCAACAGTAGTATACTTTCAGTTCATACAAGTGGCACCTATTTTATATTATTTGCGCATGGCTGACTGGCGTCCGAGTTCTGGCCATCCTTTGTACATAAGCTTAGTTCTTCCACTCTAAGTAAACTACCCTACCTATATTCGTTGAGCTTTTCATCACTTAGATCTACTTATTCTAAATAAATGCATTTCTTTTAATTCTTATAATGGTATCTAAATATGGGATAAACTCACTCGTTTTGGCATCATAAGACAATGTAACAACTCTCCTCTCCGCTTCACCTCATAGATATTTAGGAAACTATATACAAATCATATAATATGTTTCTGCTTGTGATCTTTGCAAGTTCTTAGCACTATTGCCACATCAAGGAGTTTAGTAAATACTAGACTATGGCAGTGCATCAACACTCCATGAGTACAGTCTGTAATTGGGAAGTTACATAGAAAAACTGCAGAAAGATTATAAAAAACAGAGATCTACCTACCTGTATATTTTTAGCTCACATTTTTAAAGATATTTTCTAGTGTCTCTACTCATGGTGGCATAATTCACAAAGTCCCAGCAAATAGTCTACGAGGGGATGTTTGAAGCTACGTGTATCCAACCTGTACCACAATCCACAAAATTCCCCAAGCTGAGTCTCAGAGATATGCATCCCTACCATGGACAGGCTAATAGGGAGCCCCCTCTCCCTCCCCCCAGCATCTACCAGAAAGTAGAGCATTCCTAGAAAACCTTTTGTAAGCCGAACTGGCGTAAAGCGAAGAAGCAATCACCTTAGGACACATCTTGCTAACAGATGCACAAAATAAATCGAGATGAAGCACAGATGCTCACAGACACAGTTCAAAGCTCTGGTGGCTTGATGCTGAGATGCCCAGTGTAGTTCCTGGGGAAGGAGCTTTCGGTGCCACTCTGGCTGCTGCCTCTAGGACGGCTGGACTAGCTGCAGAACAGCTCAGTGCTGTTTTTGCTTTTCACCTTTTTTCCTAAAATCGAAAATCCTCTGGATTTCTTTCCATGTGGGAAAGCAGGTACTAGTGTGGATCTTTCATAAAATCTTAGTGACATAATGTGAACTTTCGAAAAGCAGAGGATATCAGTGATGTGTTGCCGCTTCCAACTATTCTTTAAATATCTGTTCCACAGTTATTTAGAAGGAGGAGGATTCCAGTGGTAATGTCCTCCAGCAGCACACGGGACCGTTCTTAGATGGCAATGTGTCCATGTGGGTATCTCGGGTATCTTTTATCCCCAAACAAAAGTGGCAGCTTTTTATGTTGTCCTCCCTACATATATTTCCTAAAAATCCTTCCATGTCAACACTTAGAACCTGTCCCCTTTAGTCTAACAACTCTATCCATTAAATGGTGTTTTGTCATTTATTTCTATTTATTTACTTGTTTGTGTGTTTTACTATTTACAAATGTTGCTTCACTGAGCATACACACATCCTTGCTGACATGTATGATTATATATGTATGGTGTAAAGTCCTAGAAATGGAATTGCTTGGTAAAAGAAACACACACTTAACGTTTTGATGGATACTGCAAATGTGCCCTCCACAGAGGTAATGCCAGTTCACACTGCTGTTAGCAGCAGGGTTAGAGAGTGCCTGTGTTTAAGTACTTTATCTTTACTGATGCGGCTTGTGAAACAAACTGGTATTTCATTGACATTTTAATTAGCATTTCTATAATTATGAGCATCTTTTCGTATGTTTCTACACCATTTGTATTTATTTTTCGGTGAATTGCTTTTTTATTTCCTTGGCACTTTTATCTTTTGGTTTGGAAGAGCAGCTCATATTAATAAGAAAATCAGTCCTTTTTCTGACCATTGCAGACATTTCCCCCAGTTTGTCTTTTGACTTTCTAAGTGGTAATTTTTAAAATTTTGCCCATACAGAAGTTTAAATTTTTAAAACCTTCAGTTATGTCAGGCATTCTCTTGCTACTAATAGATTTTGTGTCTGATATAGAAAGTTTGGTTTTTTATTTTCCTTTTCTCTCATCATTCTTTTAGTTCTGTCTTTTCACTGCACTGGTTTCAGGGCCTTGTCTGTCCCCCTTCACCCTCCTGGGTCCAGCACCCAGGCATATTTTTGGAAGTATAATAGGTGCTTAGCAAACATTTAGTAAATGGTTCAAGAGAGTATGGTGGTTAAGAGCAGGAGGGTTAAGCCAGACTCCCTGGGTTGAAATCCTAATCTGACTGACCTTGGGCAAATTATGAAATCACTGTGAACTAGTTTCTGTATCTGTAAGTGAGGGTAATAATAGTAACCTAATTCATAGGGTTGTGAGAATTTAGAGTTAATTCATGTAAGCTTTTAGAGTAGCAGCCGTCAGATGAGAAATACCTAGTAAGTGTTTCTGACTCTTAGTCCCAAAGGTCTTCTCACTGTTGTGGGGAAACCCTTCACTCCAGGGGATACAATTTTCCTGTTCTAGAAAATTCCTCTTTGCTGTAGTTCATGAGTGGGGATTTCCAGATACCTGTGTGGCTGGACACAGCTTTCAGAGGCCTGGCTTGGGTGGGTCCCTTGCAGACGTCCCTGCTGGGTTCAGTCCGCCGTGGCCTGTCCCATCCCACTAGCCAAGCAGCCCTTGATTCCAGGCTCCACTTTGCTTTCCCAATGTAGAGAGAGTTCTGAAAGAGAAATTCCCGCAGAAATTCCAATTAAAAGATCATGGAAACGTAAAGTGGAGCTAATTAATTTTAGACCCTCCACCATCTTTTTGGTAAGTCAGGTTTTTGTCTTTGTGGTCCTTTGCAAAAGGGCCAATGCTAAATGCTAATTTGCAAAGGTAGGCTAATTGTTCTTGGGAGAGGAGCTCGAGAAAAATAATTCACATATCATTATGAAGGTTTAATCATAGTAGATTTATTAATAATCCTTAAATTAAAAAGGTAAATCTGGGCTTGGGTTTACAAAGGAATTAGCCGAACAAGGGGATGATTTTCTGCATCACCATATGCCCATCAGTAAATTTATCTAGAAGCATTTTCATCTAGGCTTCCGAGAGGAATTCTGTGCCGTCTAGAAGCAGTGTGAGTAGAGGGCGTGAAGAGGGAACGTGTCTGCTGACTGCCTGTTACTACCAGTCCGTGTCTGGCTGTGTCTAGCCGCTGCTTTAATTTGATGTGAAACCTGATTTGGGGGCAAATTGTCTGAATTTTCTTTGCTCTTAATTGTCTCTTCCTTCTTTTCTGCAGTGAATCCTAACTGTTCAGTTTGCTTTATTTTTCTTTGCTCTCGCCTTCTCTTGCTCATTCAGTCACCAGTCCTCTCTGTATTTAGTTCATGAAATCACCCAGTCCCCACTCCCAGATTGCTGGGCTCCGGCTGTCCCTTCGGGCTTTTAGAAACCCAGCCTCTGTCATTGCCCGCTGGTTGACCTCAGCACTGATTTGTCTGATCCTCTGGGTAGACACTACCATCTCTTTTTATTTTAACTAAATTATAACTGTCATAAAGTTGTCTTTCTGTACAGACAGAGCCTAAAACTTTAATATATCCAATCAGATGACTTTCAAATATCCATTTATACTTTTTCCTTCCACCTTAATGCTAAATGAAGTGAAAGAAATAGTAATTGAAAATCGGGGTGGAGAGAGTCAAGAGGATTGTGTGAGGCCACTTTTAATGAGTGGAATATCCTTAAATGATAGTAAATGACAAAGGAAATTCCACTTCCAGATAATTTAAAATAGATATTCCAGAGGACACCTTAGAGAGGCTATACTGGGCTAGGGTGGCAGTTTAGTTTCCCGACTGGTGGGCCCCGGCTGGGGCTGGGCATCCTGTGGGAGAAGGGGTGCAGTGCTCTGAGCGGGGCAAGGACGCTGGAGCAGCCATCTAGCCCGTCGTCTCCCAGCCCTGAAGAGCTGCAGCGCCCCGTCCCACGTCGCACCAGGACTTCGAGACAGAGCAGGGAGGCGTCTCAGTCTCTAGATGTCTAATTCCCAGCATGACCTCTCATGGCTCTACACGTTCTAGACGGTGGAAGGAAGTGACTTTCTCATCCCTCTCGGCCTCTTAAGAAAAGCCCAAATCCAGGGTCCGCAGCCCTGTGAGAGTCCCCTGCCTTAGTCCAGTGTAAGCCAGGACTGAGTAGGTAACAGATGTAAGGTGCCTAACAGGCATCCCAGCAGGCGCTCAGCAAGTCCCTAACTAGCACCAGCTTTGTGTGACGGGTGAGGTTCACAGGGAGGCCTCGGAAGCAGGCACAGTACACCCTCCTGTCTTTTTTTTCTTCGGCGAAGTCCTGAGGCGTGCGTGACACAGTTCCGTGGCTGCCTCCTCTCTCTCTGTGTGGAGCAGAAAGTGTGCCCCCGTCTGGAGAAAGCCTAAGAGGAATTGTGCAAGAGTTTACATTCAACTTTTAGTAAATCGTCCTGTACAATAAAAGGGGGAGATGGAACTGCAGGAGAGGCGCATTTACTCTTCAGGGCAAATGCTTTGTATTTGGGCACCTGTTTAGTGTTTCCACAGACACTATGTATCTGCTTCATTTGATCTTAAGTGAACCTTGTGTCAGTTGTCATGGTCTTGATTTTATAGATGAGGAAACTGAGGCACAGACACTGGTTTCATCCCATTAGCACAGCAGAAGCAGAAAAAGAATGTAGATTTCCTGGCTTGAAAATGGGCAGCCTTGAATCTCTTATTTTCCTGAATAGAAGAAGCCAGGGTCAATCTTAAGCCAAATCAAGCGATGGAAATAACTAGTCCTCTGGCCACCATATCTCCCCTCTGGGGCTCCTTTTGCTTTAAGCATTTTGATCTCAGTTCTCTCTATTTTTTTTGGTCCCCCCCCCCCCAAATTTACTTCTACAAAAAAACTATGATATAAGTCAGTTACACCTGAGAGAGAATTGAAAGCAGTGGAAACCTGACAAGTCCCTAATTGTGTGATTAAAGGCTTTGGGTTCTGATAAAAGAATCACATGCCTCAGAAAGCTGATCTGGGATGTATTTTAAGAGGAAATGGGGGTGGGGTGCCGGCACGAGGGATCCAGGAGTGTTTTCCCACTGCTGGTAAGCTCTCAGCGGAAACACCTCCTAACAGAGGTGGAGGGGACTTTCAGAGGTGTTCTGGATGCTCTCGCTCAAAGGTCAGGAGCTTTGCTGAGGGGGAGCCCCCCAGCAATTTGAGTGATGGGAAGAAATGAGTGATGGCTGTGTCTGCAGAATTAGAGCTGTGCCCCAGACTGTGGGCTGAATAGCCTCCTGGTAATGTCACATTGGCTGTTTTGAATACCCTGTGTGGGGAAACTCAGGGCAAAACAAATTCCTGATTCCCACTGGCAGGTTACCATCCTGAAGCAACACCTGTTTTCTTTCATTTGATGTATGTCACCTTTTCATGCAAATTTTCTTTGTTGTAGTGACAAGATGGACACACCTATTGGGGATGGGCTGTCCTGAGGATTGGGGGGACGTTGATGTCATCTGTGGAGGGAACTGGGCATGACCCTTCACCATCCCTGAAGAAATGACTCCGGTTCTGATGTCTTACAGATGGTGCTTCAGAGACGGCACATGGTTTATTTTTTCTTGTAGTGTTGGCTAAATATAAACTTTCAAAAGGGTCGGATTTTTAAAAATTTCAAGCAGCAAGTAGTAGAATTGACCAGATTCGTTTCCTTATTATTCTTTTAAGAAGATAAGGCGAGACCTCCTTGCTCGCTATCTGAGAACATGCTCCTTCTCCAGTGAAACTTATGTTTCTGAATGTTATATATATATGTGTGTGTGTGTATATATATATTCTGCTTATTAAAGTACATGGTAAAAAGAACCAAAATGATTAAATATGGGTGTTTATTTATCAGCCATTCTCCCCTATGTGTGATTGATTTAGTTGATTTTAATTTATGCATATTTGGGGATTATCTGATAATAAATCATCATTTAAAATGTTTATGTATAACATATACATATACGTATATGTTCATTATCTTGACAAGACAGGATTGGAACAATGTAAGTGGGAATATATTTCCGCAAACGACTATTAATTTATAGTCACTGAGATAATGGCACACGCGTTCGCTTTCACTTCTGTCTGGGTAGCTCTGTAAATTGTGTATTGATTGTGCTAATGGCAGTGGTGTCTTTATTACTTGTCTGCAGCTACATGCAGATGGAATGCACATTTGGCAAGGTTGTCATTCTGTTGGAAAAGGTGCATTATTAAAATCTGCGTTTTGGAGAGATTGAGTTAGAACTAAAGACAAACATTAATTAAGTTCATATGGAAGCGTAAGCAGTTGTGTTCTTGAAAATGAAAAGCGCAGTTAAAAAGTTACAAACTGATGCTCTTGTGTTTCTTTTGTTTCAAATTCCTTAAGGGAAGTGTTTCAGAAATGGTACTGAATCAATAGTGATCTATTTTTATAGTTTATTTTTGGTTGTGTGGCTTTTCTTGTTTTGTTTATCAGGCTGAAGGAACCTTAGACATTAGGGTTGCTATATGTTTAAATTTATTAGTCCAACTAGAGGAACAAGTGAATTTCCTTTTTTTTCCAATTATACACAAATTTTCTGATATTTTTGTAATAGCTCATAAGTCATAAATCACAGCCTCAGTTTTTGCTCTGACCTTTCATTATACAAACATGTGCTTTATTTTATATAGTTTTTCTCTTTCTTACTTTCTTTTTTGCTGAGCCATCATGTTACCAAAGATGTTGTTTAGAAACCACTTTCTTATCTTCCTAAATGGGATCGTTTCTTAGAAATGTGGGCTGTCCACGTGCTTGTGTGCCAGCTAAGAGAGGAAAGAAAAAAAATCTTTAAAAGTGTTGTTTTAAAATCATTTTTCACTTTATTTTAATGGCAGTTTGATCTCCAATTTGTTTGAGAACCAGTTGGAGCCTTCAGAAGGGGAAAAAGGAGAAAAAAAAGGAAGCAAATTTTTTCACATGCCAGGGTGATGTGATTCCATTTAGTGGGATAGTAATGCCCCAGATGTTGTGTTTGTTCACAACCTTTAGACAAATCCAGTTGTGTCTGTCTTTCAGACATACCGCAACTAGGAAGAGAAACTTCCCCAATTAAAACAAATGCAAAAAACAAAGTCACTAATAAAGAGAATGGAGGGATAATGTTGGATTGATTTTTGTGGATGAGACTGGAATTCAATGTCTCAAAATTTGAAGATGAGTGTTGTTGCATTGCAGCAAACGAATGCTGCTTGTTCAAAACAAAACACTTTCTCCCTAAGCTAGTGTTTCAGTAATTGCTGAGATAGTTGCTGTAAGTGTGCAGTCAAGAAATATTATCGCAATTGGATTAGTGTTATCTGAAGTAGCTGAAGTCATAAAAACAGTTGGTCTAAGTATCAGAAAGTATGATGTCTGGAAGACAAAGCTTTTTCTTCCCAGGCTTTCTCTTGCTGGGGCGGCGCGACGCTTCCTAGCTGTGCTGCTGTAGCGGAGGCTTACTGGTTGCATTTACAGAGGAAATAACTAGACCTTTTTCCAGATACCCAAATGTCTGAATCCTAGGTTCAGAAACATGTTTCATTTATTGCTGGAGTTGCCCTAAGAAGCATTTTTCAGTGTATCTGGTCATAATGTGCTAAAACTTACATGTGAGTGTTTTTAAATAATTTGTTTTCCTCCAGAGTGGATTTTTAGCAGTTTTAAAATCACTTGGCTGGAGGAAACTGGACCTGTATACCTGGATGTTAAGAATACTTTTATGTAATCTTTTTCTGATGTCAAATGGAGAGAAGGATCCGTGAGGCTTGGTTGAAGATGGAACTCAGGGACGTCGAAGTGGGCTTTGTCCATTTTTGTGGGAAGCAGTGACTGCACTCAGATGTATCAGCAGCCCCTTCACACTTGGCCAGCGATGTTGGCCGTGAAGGCATCAGGGTAATTGGAAGAACAGAGAGTCAGATCTGGCAAGAAGAAAGGTGTATGCCGAGAAGCCCCACAAAACAAACAGCAACAATAAAAAGACATTGGCTAGTTCACTGGAAACCCTTCATCTTTGTGGGGAGGGGGGAGAAAAAAAACCTTGGCAGGATCATTTTTTCCTTCTTTATCAGGTTAGGTAATTTTGAGTTTGTGTACCCATTTTAGTGTTTCCATCTCATATTTGTCCCGTTGACGTGTTACCATTTTTTGTGGTTTTCTCCACTATGTTCTTCCACATGAAGGCTACACCTTTCGAAGTGAATGTTTTAGTATATTTATTTGAGTTTATATTATTGACAGTGGTGCTCGAGTGTTGCTACTTCTTCTTTCAAAAAGGATCACGAACTACATGTGGAATCATAAACTAAGAGTTAATGATTTTTTTCTCCAAAAAGTGGAATAAAAGATAGCTATTAGAATCAATATCTGTTTTTGTTTTTAGTCAAATTTTGCATTGTGTGTATTTGAAATAAGACTAAAGTAAAAGGAATCTCACCAAAGAGCTCCTAAGTCCCAGGAAGTTTCACTGGGGCCTTTGCAAATCTCTTGCAGTAGGTTAAAAAGTGAGCTGGTGTGATTGTGGTATTTCTGTCCAGTCTCTCTCCAGCTTTGGCTTTATTGGGATCATGGATAAAAGGCGAAATCTGCGTGTGAAGATAGTGAGAAAAGCAGGCATTAGCCTTGGTTAATACACCTACTTTAAAACCAAGAAGGCAAGTTTATCTCTAGGACTGGCTCCTCCACGCCCAATGCCTGGCCATCCCCGAGACAGCTCCTATTTCCCTGTGCCCACAGTCAGTCCTGAGCCCTCTAGGTCCTGGTTGTGTAGTGCTTCCCAGGGCTTCTGCTAGCGATGTGCTTTACTCTCCCTGCACGTCTTCCCTGCATTACGTCACAGCCTCCAGACTGGTCTCCCTGCTTCCAGGTCTGAACTCTTCCCAGACCATCTTCTGGATTAACCGATGGGGCATCTCTCTGAAATGTAAATGTGACCAGCTGCCCTCCTTAAAATCCTTCTATGACTTCTCTTAGGGCTGAGGTTAACATTGGAATGCTTAGCTCACAATAGTTCCTTCACGATGGACCTGCTTTTCCAGCCCGTCTCTGCCCCTGCCCCTCCTCCTTTCTCCTCTCTCCAGTGCCCCTCATCTGAGTACAGAAGAACATGCACTTACCGGAAGGCATCGTGTGGTTTATCCATCTCTGCCTTTATATATGTCTCCTCTTTTTGAAAAACCATCTTCCACTTGTCCTCAGTTCTACTCATCTTTTAAAACTTAGCTCAAGCCGTCCCTCTGGGTACAAATTTCCTGCCTGCCCCATCTAATCTAAAAGTCCCTTTTACTGTGGGCTCCTCCATCCGTCCAGTTACCCTGCCTCCTGCAGTCCCTGGTTTGCTCATCTCCCCTTCCCGTGCCTCAGTGTTGCCAGTTCTTCTCATGTCATGGCATTTGCAGAAAAATGATAAGCTTTGAATGAAACACTGGGGTAAATGGACAGGCAACTGGCCTGCAGTTTCCAGTTATCTCAAGCTGTGCCTGGCCACTTCGAGGGTGGAAAGGGTCAGTATCCTCGAACACCTGGACCCACTTTTGACCCGCCGGCTGGGAAGCTCTGAAGCAGACTGCAAGGTCCTTGGGACAGGGACCAGGTCTTGAGTTTTGCCTCTCCGGGGCCTTCGCCAAATGCCCGTTACTGCATAGGAGCTCAGTAAATGTTTGTTTCCTGAAGGTGTGACAAGGCAACCATAGCCACTCAAATTGAAAGTTAAAAGACTTAAAAGGCAGGGATGTGTTTATAAATACTTGATGTGAAAGTTGGAGTGCTACGATTGCTTTCTTCTAAATAAAGAGGGACTAAGTCGAAGAAAGAAATTTGGGTAGGATTCTGACGGGGAGAGGAGAAACTTTTTATTCAGTTCCAAAGTGTGCGTGTATGTTTTGTTCTGTGTGTGTGTGTGTGTGTGTGTGTGTGTGTGTGTTTTAACCTCTCTCAAGGCTAATTTCCTCCCACTCAGCATCCTCCTACAAGGAATTTCATTGTAGAGAGGAGAGTGGTGATAAATTCATGTTTGGCCATGTGCTCCCTCATAATAGTGCATCTGTGAGATTTCTCTTTGGTCTTCCAGGACCAGGATAGACCCGTAGAACAGTCAAGCAAAACCACAGAAATTCTAAACTTCAACTGTGTGATTTTGTTTAACGGAGATAATTCCTTCTGTCTGAGAAGATTTTAGAGACAAAGGAAAGAACAAGTACATGAAAAGGTTTTCTGGGGGTTTCCCCCCCTTTTTTTCTGTGGAACAATTTAGTAACTTGCAGAGAATAAAGTGGTTAGAAAATATACGTCGCAGGGAAAGTTAAAAAAGCGCATTTTTATCCTTGACCCTTGAGCTCTTTGGACCTGTTGGCTTCAGCCAGACCTCAGCCTGGGATGGCGCCCCTGTCCTGCCAGGCTGAGGCTGCAGTTCTGGGGAGCCCATCCTTGGCTGCCTTGCTGATCGCTGATTGCTTTTGTTTTTGTTTCATTTTGTTTGTTTGTTTACTTTTTCTTGACAGTAGGAAAAAGTGAGGCACAGAGCAGCAGGCGGGTGTGGGCCAGACGGCCGCCCAGCCTGGAAGTGCCGTGTTCTCTCATTAGAGCCTGCTTGCGATTTTGTAACACTGGACGATTTATTTTCCCTAAATCTGTTTTCGTCTTACGGGATCTCCAGTTACAATGCATATCGAGAGCCCAGAAAGCACGAAATAATGATCCCGCCCGTTGGTTTTTGAAAAGGAGGAAGGCTTTCTGTTCCTTGTTGACTCTTTGTAGCCCGAAGTAACTACTCCTCGGTTCTTAGACAGTGTCAAGATACACCAGGTGATGGGATGTGAACACACTGATAGGGGAGCGGTGCTTTCAGAGACGGTTGCCCTAAACAGGGAGTAGAAACTGGTTTTCTTATTAAGGGTGGGGCTTCTAAAGATGTCAATGAACCCTAGAAGGCCAGTTGTTGTGACCACTTGTGAACTTTGAAAACAACATCAGACAATTAGTTATTATTGGGCACAAGATTATTGTTAAGCTGCGGCAGATCGTTTGTAGTAATTTGGGGGGATTTGAGTGTGGAATGCATTTGTTTAAATTATTTGTATACTTATTCATCAGAGAGTTCCTGAAAATAAGACACTGGTTTTAATGCTCTTTGTATTTTCAGAAGATACCCTTGGAAGAAAGAACTTAGGTAGCTTTCCAACATAACAAAAAACACGTTTTGACTAATTCACTAGTCATGTAGTGTTGAGCCCACTTTTTCTTGAACATCTATTTTTTTTTTTTATAGTTTTAGGTAATTAAGATCCAGGAGGTCATGGTCCTCATATGAAGCTAAGACTTGGTGTTTTTTTAAGGCAGGAAATGTTTTTTAGCTGATATTTTCTTTAACTTACTGGCACTGTATAGGTTGATTTAAGATTGAGTAAATCATGCTGTGGTTGCTTAATTTGGTGAGAAGCTGGCTATGACCAGAGAACAAACTGTTAGGAAATGGTCCAGTTTTAAGTTTGCGTGTGTATAAGTGGAGTATTTTGGGTTCATTCATCTCTTGCCAGCCTTAGTTGTTAAGTACTCTTCTTGCATTCATGTTTACATCATCCTCAGAATCTTGTGTTTCTGCCACTTTCATAAAAACGGACTGGTTTGTAAGATAGAGCTTCATGCTTAGAATCCATCAGGAAAAGCCTCATTTATATCTCCTGCAAGAAGGACAGAGGGCCTGCACTGTGTGCTCGCTGCCAGAAGTTTTTATAGTAATACTTTGTATCTAGGCTCTGGCTCTTACCATTAAATGTGCTTTTTATAGAGTACCAAGTTATAAATGTAGTGCAGCTACGGCATATTAATCTTACTGCGGAGATTTAATGAGGCAGTTGTTTTGCGATGGACACTGTTGGGAGCGGGGAGCGACAGAGTTTTACTTTACCACTGAGCTGCAGAAATATTCCTTGCCTGGTAATAATTATAACCACATGATCTCTTAGTTTTTCTTTCTTTTGCCAGTGCTTTTCCATGCAAAAGTGGCTTGGAAGGAGGTCCATTTCTAGGCAGTGAAATGGATTGGAAATTGGGCTGTTTTCTCAGTGGTTTGACATTTTAACTTTGATCAGGACTGGGATCCTTTCTGCACAGAGAGAAATATGTAGGATGAGTTTCAAGAATACAGATAGTCTTTGCCAGTCCACTGAGATGGCTTTTAGATATTCATTACTTTTACTTGACTTTTATATAGGTTATAAAAAGTAAATGTGGTGAAACCTCATTTTTACATGGACAGAATAGAATTTCTGCTAGTTGGCCTTAAACTGATCCCACACTTGAAATTAATTGAAGTCCATGGGTTTATTGCCTCCAACACTTTTAAGCCAGCACAATTTTTCATTTTCCCCAAAGTTGTAATTTTATTAAACCAAGTTGTAGCAATAACAACCCTTATGAAGAGGAGGATGAGAAAAAGGAAGGAGCCACCTGCCAGGGAACATAATAAGGGGAAAATCATACTTCTTTTAAATTTCCATTTATAAGTAATGTTAACAGAATTGGAAACAGATATCTGCCGTTTATTTTTGAAATGATTGTATCTTTGTTCTGAAATTAAACCTTTTTATCCAAGTCCGAACACTGTGCATCCAGTGCTTCGTAGGCACCCTTTTGAAGGGATGAGCCGGAAAGTTGGTTGGGCAGGTGAGATCATTTGTGATGGAGGAGACATGGCCTCTTTTAGGGCAGAGGACAGAGTGGTGCCTGCGGCCGTGATGGGATTTGTAGCTGCAGTGCAGGGGTGTGCAGATATTTTAAAATATCGCCCTTTGTGGGGGTTTGTAGCATAAGAATAGAGTTGGAGTAACAGCTGTCCTTGCCGTGCTGTTGGGGGTGGGGCAGTGCTCACAGGCATGGACCTTGTATTTATAACCCCTTAGGTTGAAGTCAGAGGTTTGAATGGCTAGCAGAGTAATACAATTATTTTTTATGATTGGCTCTCAAAGGACTTTATAAAAACTACATAACCAAGGCCATGTGCAATTATTGAAGTGTAGCCACCTGTGGGAAAGAAATGGTTGACAATGTAAGCTTTCTAGAATCTTCCTACATCAACTGCCATTAGGAATGGAAACTCCTAACATGAATAAACACATCTTTTTAAAAAAATTCTTTTTTTTTTTTTACTGAAGTGTAGTTGACTTACAATGTTAGTTTCATTTGTACAGCAAAACGATTCAGTTATACATATATATATATATTTTTTTTCAGATTCTTTTCCATTACAGCTCATTACAAGATATTGAATATAGTTCCCTGTGCTAAACAGTAGGTCCTTCTTGTTTATCTATTTTATATATAATAATGTGTATCTATTAATCCCAAACTCCTAATCTGTTCTTCCCCACCTTTCTCCCCTGGTAACCACAGTTTGAATAAACACATCTTTTTAATGGGCGAGAAAGGATTCCTCATGGATGTGGAGGTTGGGGAAAAAAAAATCTGCTCTCAAGGAGAGAGTCTGTGATTCCAGCACTCTTTCTGCTACACCAGGGCATCATGGACTATAATCGCACCCACCCCCCAGAGGGTCCCTCTTAAGTGGTGACCTAAAAACCAATTCGCCAGTTGGCTGGAGCTTGCATCCTAAAGTTGCAGCAGAAGTGAATAAGCTTGACTGACTTCAGTCCCTGAAGGATTCTATCTGTAAATGCAGAAGTGGAAGCAAAACCATTTTTTTATTAGTCTTAAAATGACCCTCATTTTAATAACTAGCCAGAGTGTCAGAAGCATGGACTGGGGTCATCCTTCAGCTGTTAAGAGCTAAAGCATCATGCAGGCATTCTTATTTGTTTGATATTTCTGATTTGGATTCATGTAAAGTGTCCATATTCTTGAATAATAAGGAAGGCAAGTTCTTATCATTTTCTCTGCATACTACTTAAAGTATTCAGAGTGTCTCCTTATTTAAAAACAAACAGGCCAGCAAACTTGATGCTTAGCATTTAAATAATCATATTAAAATTCAGACCTAGCACCCACATTTCCCTGAATGCTGTCAGTTTTGTGAGAAACTGGAAACTCATGCTAAACAACTAAGAGTATTCAGGGTGCTCCTGCTGCCTTCCACCAAGTGTTTAATGGTGTGGGGGCCAGTCCACCATAATTGGCCCCTGTTACTTATTTTCCTGGATTACTCTAATTTGGCAGTATTTTACCACTTGGTTTTAGCTTGTTGGAGCTCTTTGAACCATTCCCCATTTGCTGTATCTGTAGCTCTAGATGAAACATTTGCAACCCACAGCAGCAAATGTGGTGGATCATATAGTGTCAGTTTTGGAAAATGTAGGCATGTAGGAGCTTTTGAATTTGGAAGTAACTGGTCTGTTCCTGTTTACAGAAAAAATACCAGTAAAGGACTTTTTTATGTACTCTTTTTTTCCCTCCCTTCTCTCCCTTCTCATCATCACTAAATAATATTTACTAAGCACTCACCTCGACACAGTGCTGTGCTGGGCAAAGTACAAGACAAATGAAAAAGAACCTGTGATTACTCCCCCAGGAACGAGCAGTCTAAACCCTGGTATGTTGAAATGGGCACTGCATAGAGTGTTGAGATAATAATTTTCCAGATGGCAAATCGACCCAAATTACCAATTTACTTAAACACTACGTTCTTTCTTGAAAACAAACAAACAAACAAACAAAACAACTCGCTCTTTGAAATGAGAATTCTGCTTTTTTTCCCCTGAACTCAAGAGATGGTTATATATGTTGAAGTGTAAGTTGATTTTGGCATACGTGAGTCATGGGGAGGGTGGTGATACAGTTAAGTCTATTGCAGATGTGAAGAAAGGCTTTGGAACAACCGGCAGCCAAAAGGGAGCATCCTGACTTGCAGGTCTGCAGAAGCACCTGACGTGCAAAGTAGCAGAGAGCTCTTCCAGGCAGCGGGGTGGTGGGGTGGTAGCACTTCCTGACTTTTCTAAGAAGTCTGAGCTACTTTGATCCTGTGAATTCTGGGTTGTAACATTTCAAATATGTGTCCTCCCATATTAAAAAGAAAATTGGCTACAGATAATGCATTACATATTTCTTAGGTATCTTGATATGACTCTTTTGTAACTATTTTGAGACATAATTTATTTCTGACTTTGGAGGACTTTTTGCTATTAGAAATGTCTCATGAATTAAGTCACAGTTTCCATTATCCTAATTTTCCCTGAGAGGTGTACTCTCTCCCCACCTGCTTTCCCACAAGGAGGAGCAGTGACACTAGAATGAATATTTGGGGTTACTTCTGTAAGATGAGGCAAAAGACAGCGCACACACAAAAAAGTCACGAAGTATTTATTGAGCTCTTAAGCGAAAAAACTGGGTATGTTTTACTCTCTTATTCCCGTGGCTATTTGTGTATTATTCTTAGGGTTTGAATGGAACTATTTTTAGTTTTCCCACACTTTGGCTTTTTGACAGTGATAACGATGATTCAAATTGTGGACTTGACTGTAATTTATAATTGCTATTCATATACTTTGTTTTATTTTTTGATGATTTTGAAAACAAGAGACATGCTGATATGTTGATACTTGAGTTTGTGCTGGTGAGAATGTTCTGCTGTGTGGTGGAGCTTATTTTGCACTTGCTGTCTGACAAATAATGGGGTAACTGTGTGTTTTGACCAGTTTATAAGTAAAGGTCAATTTCGTGCCTATGGTAATTAGCATGGCTTATTCTAGACTTTTGGCTGATTCGGGTAATTTCCTGTGAAAGAGTATATTTAGCAGAAAAGGAATCCATTCTTAAGCACGGTGGTTTTTTTTTTTTTCTCCCTTTGCATTGGAGACTTTAATTTTAAAAGTGATTTGTCTCTTTGTAAGCAAAAACCCTTAAAAATGGCAAAGTTAAACTTAAGGGTGGCAAATTATTTGAAAGAGGGGATGAGCAAAGGGCTACCTGTTGGAGGAGAAAAGGAGAAGCTTTAGTCATCACGCACTGACAAATTTTAGAGAAGACTCACTTTTGATGCTTCTGTAATAAAATCTGCAGTAAAGCCCTTGTATTGCAGCTTCAAGGAAAAAGGTGTTTCTGTTTTTGGTAGCAAGAAGATTAAACGTTACTTTAAAAGAACCTGTCTTTAAACCCCGTACTTACAGTCTTGCTTTTTTTTCAGATCCCAACTGTAAACTTGAAGACAAGACTGAAGATGGAGAGGCAATAGACTGTAAGAAGAGGCCGGAAGACGGGGAGGAGCTGGAAGACGAAGCTGTGCACAGCTGTGACAGCTGCCTCCAGGTGTTCGAATCGCTGAGCGATATCACAGAGCACAAGATTAATCAATGTCAGCTGACAGGTAAACAATACTTATCACTTCTTGTCTTCTCATACTGTTCTATTTCTGATTTTTTCAGCTTGTTCCTTTTTCTCCCCCCTCCCTGTTGTTTCATTCCTGTATTTGAATACCTAGGTAAGTCTGGAAGTGCTTTAGAAAGAATTCTACCATGATGGTTTATGGCAAATTCGATGTCACAGTCCTTCCTAGATTTTAGTAGCTAATGGATGTGTTTTCATTTCCTTGTTTTGTTTTTTTAAACTACAGTGATACCATGTAGGTGCAGAACCTAACAATGGGTGGCTAAAATAAAGTTTTAAAATACCTTCTGAATATGTTTTCTAATACAGTTAGCATGCATGAACTTATTTTGGTTTAAATAGCATCTCCTCAAGAGAACTTTCCCTGATCGGTCGCTCTCTGCTGAGTTTGCCGAGTTCACTAGGTGCCTTTTTGGGTTCCCACACAGCCCGATGCTTATTCCTGAATGTCACAGTCAGTGCTACATGCGTTAACTTTTCCATCTCCCTCCTTAGACCAGAAGCTCCCGGATGGCAGGAACTCTGTCTTACTCATCATTGTTTTCTCTGAGCCTTGCACAGTGCCTGGCCCACAGAAGGTCCTCACTAAGCTATTCTGCTATACGGTTCTCGGGAAGCATCAGACTTAAAATGACATGAAGCATGGCAATACTGTTGTTAATCCACAATCAATACTTAAATTTCAACAGTGTTTAATTTAATGGTTGGGTAAAGCTAAAACTCAGCTTACCAAATTTCTACCCCCTTTAAAAATACATCCTGGAAGAACATACTATATGAGGCTGAGTGGGACATTTTAGATAGGTACCTTTTTTAAGATTCATGTCATTTTTCTCTTACTATTTGAAGCTGACACTGCTCCTCTGTGTGTGTGTGTGTGTGCGCATTTCTTTCTCTGTCTTATTTTCCTAGCACAAATCTTTCTTCAGTTAACCATGTGTAGGAAATGTATTTACTACACAAGTGGTTCTGCAATTGTTTTCCACAGAATATTGACATTATTGTAAGGTTTTAATAGGTGTTCCATTTTAACCAAGTTTCCTGAACAAATTATTATGGAAATGTCGGATTAAATCCAGTTAAATAGGCTTCTTTATTGACGTGCACCGTGGCTCTTCAAAAAGGGATTGCAGTGCGTACATTCATTAGGCCATAGAATCTTCTTTCAGAAAACCCATTATCATTTTTTTGGAACATAAGTTTGAAAAAAAAAATCTATGAAGCTTATATAAACATTGGCCATATACTTTCTTTTTGGGGTTTTTTTTGGTAACTTTTATTTTGATACAATTCCAAACGTAAAGAAAAATTGCAAAAATAGTACATGTAACTCCCATATACCATTCACCTGATTCACCCGGTGTTTACATTTTATTCTGTTTGCTTTATCATTGACTCTTTTGTTAATTTCTTTTTCTTAGTCATTTTAGAGAAGGTTGGAGGCGTCACATCCTTCTAAATACAGCCTGTGTATTTCCTAAGAACAAATACATGCCTACATACAGCACACTTATCAAAATGAGGAAAGTTAACATTTAACACATCGAGTGCTATTATCTCATGCACAGTCAATATTTAAATTTCAACAGTTGTCCCAACAGTGTCCTTTGGGGGTTGTTTTTGTTGTTATTTGTTTGTTTTCCTAATCTGGGATTCAGGGTCATACGTACATTTCATCGCCAGGTCTCTCTTGTTTCCTTTCACCTGGAATGATTGCTCACTTTTGGAGGAGTACCTGCCCATCTGTGTTTGGATTTGTTTGATGTTTCCTCATAATTAAATTCAGATCATCTACTTCCATGGCAGGAACACCATCAAAGTGATCTTGGGGCTTCTCAGTTGTCAGATCGGGAAGTCCATGGTGCTGACTTATATACCAGTGTTGATGGTGTTAACACTGAGTACTTGTTTAAGGTCGTGCCCACCAACTTTCTCCAGTGTCAAAAGTTGCTGTTTTCCCTTTGTAAATAATAAGTAATTTGTGGGAAGATACTTTGACCCTTTGTAAACATTTTCATTTCCATGAAGCTCCATTTTAACTTTATAATTTTTGTATTTCTTCATTGGCCTTCTACTACAGTTTTCTTTCTTATTCATTCACTAATTTTTTTTAATCACATCACCATGGGCTTTTGGATTTTTATTTTACTCAGAGGGTCATAATACATGACTATCGTTATTTTGGTGCCCAGATTGCCTGAAGTTTGGCCAGTAGGCGTCCCTTCGAGCTGCATCCTGTGTCAGTTTAGTATGTCTCCATCATTAGTTGAAGACTGACTCAGTTTCCACTGCAGACAGATGCTCCAGGCTCATCGTGTTCTTGTCCCAATCAGCCTTTTGTCCAGGGAGCCCTGGTCCCTTTAAGAAGACAAAGATTTTTAGAAACCAAGATCCTGGCACTACGTGTGCTCATTGTTGTAGGTATATCATTGATTATAAACCGTCTCAGCAGACAGAATTAGGAAATGTATGTGTATATTTAATACAGTATGTACATAATATAGTTTATAAAATATGCATATATACATATATATGTGTTTTTTCTCTTTAATAAGAATCGTATGTTCACATTGATACCTCTAATTCAATCCAACACTTCAGGTACCTCCCAGTCTTTTTTCTTTCCATACTTGTTGCTACCTTCTCTAGCAGTGAGAAACTTAGCTTCCATCATCCTCAATATGTTTACTCATTTGATGAGTCTAGAATACACATTAAGTAGTTTTAAAAATGCTTACTCATATCATCAGGAAAATCAGACCAATTAACTGGAATTTTAAGTTATTAATGCTATAATTATATAATTATATAATGTACATAATAAATTCAACATTTACATACAGTGACATTTATAAATCCTAAGTATAAATTGATGAATTTTGACAAAATACGTATACTTATGTGACCCACATCCCTTTTAAGATAATTTCCTGCATCTTAGAAATTTCTCTTATCTTGACCCCTTTCTAATCAATAATGCTCCACTAGAAGCAACTGACTTTCAAGTTTTTTAACTGTAGAATTGTTTTGTCTGTTCTAGAACCTCTTATAAGAACACACAGTATGTACCCTTTTTTGTGTGTTCTGCTTATTTTGTTATGGTATCTGCAAGATTCATTCATGTTGTGTATATGAGTGATCTGTTCCTTTTTATTGCTGAGTAGTATTCCATTGCATGAATATATCATAATTTGTTTTCTGTTCTTATATTGGTAGATATTTTGGTTATTTTTAGTTTTTGCTTATTGTGAGTAAAGTTGTTGTGAATCTTCCTACGCAGGTCTTTTTGTGGACGTATGTTTTATTTCTCTTGAGTTTATAAGTGGGAGTAGAATTGCTGGGTTGTGGGGTAAGGTATATTAAACTGTATGAAAAAATTCTGAATCTTTATCCCAAGTGGTTGCACTGTTTACACTCCTGCCAGCAGTGTCTGAGAGCTGCAGTTGTGCGTCCTTGATAACGTTTGTGTTGCCAGTCTTTTTAATTTAAGCATTCTATTGGGTGTGTATAGGTGGTCTTTGTGGATTTAGTTGCATTTTCTGGCTCATATACATTTAATTGACTTCATTTAATGCACTTTTTTTTCCCTCAGAATACATAATTTTTGGAAAATCCCATTAAATGCAGACAATTAGTAAGGTTCTGTTTTCAATGGGGGTAGCTTTAAAGGAAGCTGTATTTATGTGGAATCAACACTAGCATTAGGGTAAAGACATGGGAGCCTAACTGATAGGGCAAGTATAACCTACAGCAGTAAGAGACCTTACCTGAGGTGAGAGTCAGGCACCTCTCATGTGAAAAGTTAACTTTAAAATTCAACATTAAAAAAAACAAACTTCATATCCAATTTAGTGTTTACTTTTTATTGAGTTCCTGCTATGGAATCATCCTTATGTTCAGCTCTATGAAATAGAATAGAAGCCAAAACATTATTCCTTTATAACTTTCTATATTATAGAATGGTGTGTTTCTTTATATGTTTTCCAACTTTAATATCAGTGCAGAAAATGCTGGATTTTCAGCACATGGTATGGTGAAGATAATATCTGTGGGTTAAATATTGTTTTTCTTCCCAAAACCTAAGCCCTAATAAAATGTTTCATTGATTTTGATCTTAAGCTTTCTAAAAGCTTAGAATCTAGTCTGTGCTCACGTCATTTTGTCCCATAACATTTTAATCAAAGGAAAGAAAACAGAGGCTTACTTGTGACTTAATGAAACATTTCAGGAAAGGTAACGCTGATGGGCCTCGGTCTGGTTTATTAATGTTCAGCATCGTTTCTTAGGGAGGGTGGTAGACTGATGAAGGAAAAACAGAAGTGGAGGACCAGGGAGAGGGCAAAAGGAGGAGAAACAAAATCAGGAATCCTTCACATTTGTTTAAAGTGTTAAAGTTCCAACTTGAGTTGGCTAAGGGTACCCTTCAGTCTAGTCTGGAAAAAATTAAAGACACTGGCAGCATTTTAATTAAAAAAGTAATACGATGCTTTTACTTTCTTCCTTGATTAGAAACCTTTTACTCTAAGTTAGGAGATCTGACTCTTCCAATTTTAGTTTCCTGCTTCTTGAGTTAACTCTTTTCTTGGTGCTTCTTTTTCCTGGTGGACAAAATCCTAGTTTAGCAAAGGAGGGTATTTCTGTTGTTTTCTTTTTCCCTTTTAGTTTTACTGTTCTTTTGTTTTTCTTTTTTTATAGTTCTTTTCATTTCTTACTTTTTTAATCTTTTAACTTCAGCTAGCCCCATTTGTATCTTTGCTAATTTTCTTCTGATTCTTGTCTTTTTTTCAGGACTCTTAATTTCCATGTCATTTTTGTTCCGCCTCTTCTTTTCTCCCCGTTTTGCTGTCTCTCGCTGCTTTCTCAGCTTTCTTCTTTGCTCCTTGTGGCTTCCCGTCTATTGATCTTGAAGTCTTGACTTGCAGGTTTGGTCCTATCCTTCTAGACCACAGCCAGAAAACGTCCTGGTGAACAATTTATATGAAGAAAGAGGGAATTCCAAGGAGGGTACTGGAGGGTTAACTAGAGTAGAATTAGGAGAGAGAAGTCTTAAAACTTGCTGATTCGCAAAATAACAGAAAACAGGCATTCTGGTCTGACACCTGTGGGAATCAGTCAGGGGGTAGCTCTGCTGCGAGAGCACTAGTAGAAACCCTGCCTTGCGGTCCCGCCCATCCTTAACTGAGTGCTGTTTTGCTAACTTGAGATGTGTTCTTTGGGGGCTCTCATCCCCAGGGGTGAGGCGCGTGTCTTGGAGAGCCTGCCTAGGTGATAACTGACTCACTCCAAACTGAAAATTTTGAAATCCTGGTACACTCTTGCCAAGTGAGCTCAGACTAGAACTGGTCTTCAGGAGACAAAAGCCACATAGGAAGCAAGATGATCAACTTTAGGCTCAAATTTGAAAGCCAGCTCAGGGATGGAGTATGCCCCAGGTCAGTTCATGAGTAGATACCAGTGACCTGGACTGAACTCTCAGACAGTAGATCCAGCAGGGGACCCAGAGATCTAGGGGTCACACACACACACACTTCAGGGAATTCATCACTGAGGGGGATTCTGGGAGGTTGGCACTGTTCTGTACAAGTATCCTGATCTAGGAAATGACAAAACAGTCCCTAAGGACAATGAGGGACAAGGTGGCCTTTTTCTTTGTCTCACAGTGCAGCTTTCTGCTAGTCTGCAATCCAACATGTGTAAGTACCTTACGTATCATCCCTGCTTGAAAGGCGAAAAAAAAATTTAAATCCCACTCTTCAACTGTAGCAGTGGATGGAAACCACCTGTCTTGCTCCAGCCTTGCTCTCTTTTTCCTGGAGGCTGGGAAGGGAGGGAAATCAGCACTCTAGTGCTGTTGGGACTCTCTGATGCAGAAGACAGATTATCAAAATATATATTTAAAGAAGGAAAAGCACAGAGAACCTCTCATTTTACTAATCCACAAGCCCTATCATTTCTTGCCAGTTCCCTCAGGGGGTAGGGAGGGCTGGCAGCCAGAGGGGTCTCATCACACTTCTCAACAAAGATTTAATAGCAGGGTGCTATGGGGAAGGGTGAGATTACAGAGACTTTGTTACACTCACAAAAATGAGTAAGAACTAGGACAGTAAATCATCAAAACTAAGCTACACTTAACAGGATAAATGCGTAAAGTGCATTTGGTAATACTGTACGCTTGTTGTTCTGAGTCATTTGTCTCTTCTCTCCTGCTAATTTGCAAACTTGAGTTGTCTGTTAAGTGTTCTTGCACATCATTCATGTGACTTTCCTGGGTGCAAATCCAGAAAAACTAAATAGCATTGTATTAGCTCTTAACCTTCTCTGGCCCACTGGACTGTTGGTAAGATGAGTAGGTTGAGGTGTGTGTGACAGAGTGTTGTAGTTTGGGGGAACATGTTTGTGGACAGATTCATAAAGCTCTAACCAGATCTGCGGCTCCTTTACAAGTGTTAGTACTGCACGGGTTCACATGTTTGAGGAGAAGGAACAGAACCGATCATTGGGCACTGCATCTGTATAAAATAGCATATTCACTTAATTTGATTTTAAAAGTTATGAGACTTCCTGGAAGCTTCCCATAGATTCTGTGAACTGAAGACTTTCGGACATCTGGAGTTTTGTTTTGTTTTGTTTTGGCTAAAGAATTTAAAGAAAAAGTGAAAGTGATCGAACTTGTGTTACATGGTTGTGGGAAACTGAAGACTGGTTGGTTCCACCTGGCAATCAAGTACCCTACCAGCAAGTTCTGTTGGCACTGGGAATAAGGGAAATGAGTGTTTTATGGAATGAAGCGTCATTTTCACAGAAGCATATTGAAACTGTTTTTAGAACTTTTATTTTTGCTGTTTTCCTTTTCAAATCAGTTGAAATAAATTACGTGAAATAAATGTGATATTTTAACTTTTCAGTTTGTATTAATTAAACTTACGGCATTATACCTTTGATTTGCATATTTCTATATTAATTTCTATATTAATACATTATGTATGCTTTGTTGTTAATTATATATGTATCAATTATCTATTTCTAGATTAATTAGGCTTAAGGCACTGTATATTTTATTTTCCTGTTTCCCTGTTTTGATCAATTTCTTGTTTCCTCCCCAAAATGTTTTCTTAGTTTTTAGCCTACTTTATTCTCCAAACCCCACTAAGCCCCTAAATGCAATTTCGTGACCTCCATCGATTCCATCCCCCAGCCCCTTCTCCATATGCTTCTTATTTTTCGGACCAGTGGTTTCCAAACTTCTTTGATTAAAAACAAATTTAGAATGCATCTTCATAATATATACTTACTAATATATGACATAGATAGGTGTGTGATACGACACTCACAAAGATAGAAATTGAAAAATGACTTGAAGATGAAATACATAGGTTTTAAAAATAAATTCATGTTGTTCTGAAGTCCTGGGCTAGTGGGGAGGGTATAGCTCAATTGTTAGCGCTCATGCTTGACCTGCACGAGGTCCCAGGTTCAATCCCCAGTACCTCCTCCAGATAGAAATAAATGAATAAACCCAATTAGCACCCCCTCATAAAGCAAACAAAACAAGCAGAACATGAAGTCCTGGCTAGATTCATGTATTTTGACAATTTGCTTTAATGGCTGTGAGAGCTAAAAGAACTATCTTAGAAAACCACAAAGATAGAACCATGTTATTACACTTCTGGCCGAGGTGCATAATTATTGATGGTGACGATAAGCCCATATTTCAAATAACTTTCCTGATCATCCCTGTTTTGTTTTGCCAGCTTTTGGTCAGATCTGATTAAGCTGTTTCTTTCTTCTCCCTCCTTCGGACAGTGTCTGACGACAAGCTTTGAGTAGGAGTTGGGGCTGGACTAGGGCTAGACTTGCCACTTTCTTGCTGATGACTTGTGCTCAAGCCTCTCAATATCCTGTAGCTTCCTTGCAGAAAACTTTAAAAATCGTGTGTCAAAGTGTGAGGATTTTGTGTGAATTAGATCAGTTAACTTGAAGCAAGATGATCCACAAGTCTGTTCCGCTGGGTGGGGTGCTCTGCACTGCTCCGAGCTTTGGGAAGGGGACGGAGAAGCTCCCAGGGTGAGGGGGGGGTTATTTATCTTCTCTCTCTCAGGATGTTGCTTCTGGGTGGCTGTTTATGGCCGGGGTCCCTTCTGATGGTTTGTTCAACATTAGCTATCTTTTCTACCCAAGGATATGTACCCTGTATTTCAGAGACCACTGTTCTTGGCTGCCATTTCCTTCACCATGTGAAAAACAGCTCACCAAGTCTCTGCTCCTCTCAGTTCTAGAGAAAGCGGGGTGGCTGAGTGTGTCATTTTCTTGGTCTGGCAGGGCGGTGACTAAGTTCTTCTACACATTTACCAGAGAAAAAGCAATTGTCTGTAATTGGTTCCAACCTCTGAGCTGTTGGCTGAGTGAACTTCTTTTTCTGGTTTTGGAGGAAGGGTCAGTTAAACTATTACATACTCTACAAGCTCTCGTTACTTCTGCACTGATTTTGCTACAGAACTTTTGTTATTAGTACCTGGTCCACTGTTCTTCTCTTGATATATCTGTTTGTGAAATCCTCTACCAAAACATGGGTATAAAATAATCATTTTTAGGTCCATTATTGTCTTGATGTTTTTGAATGCTTTTCCTCATTGTAATTGGGTTTTATAAAAGGCCTATACTAATGAGGTACATTTTCCCAGTATGAATGATGAGTTATTACATGCGTTAATTTATTAAAATTAAATAGCTGGCATGTTGAAGGGGTAGTTTAAAAATATTTCTCTCTGTTTTTGATATGCATTTTAAAAGTATGTGTTCTTATTGTCAGCCTGTTTCAATAACTTGTGAATCACAAGAAAGCTACTAATTATGAATGCAAAATTCCTGAAGGATTAAAATCTCCAAGAAATAGAAAATAAATGGGTGAATTCACTTTATTTTTTACAAGTAAAACCTAAATGGAGAATATCCTGCCATTAGCTATAACTCTATTTGCAAATTACCTGCTCCTTGATTAATCTGAGGTTTTTGAAATTAGCATTTTGAAATGAATAGAACTCAAGAAGCAAACTAGCATTATTTGTGTATTAAAAATGTTACCTTTGGATGTCTTGTGGAACCACAGTGTTTTAGATAAACGGTCTGGCCTCACTCATATCATTGATAATGAACATATTACTATCTAATTCTGTGGTTTCAGGATTTATTTGCCAAAAATTGTAAATAAAATGTCAAGAACACAAACCAAGGGAGAATATCTTCAAGAATTTCCACCGTGTCCTTGATGGTCATTGATGGTAATTAGAGCTGTCAGTCTGTCCCTGTGGAGAAGTGTAAAGATTATAAATGAAGGGCTGTATTTGGATGTGGAAACAGTGGGGCCTCTTTTGTGGGGAAGATGAATTAAAAGAGACCAACTCTTCCCTCCTCCTCTTTAGTCTGTTTAGCTCTTTAGACACAGTTGTGTGCACACAAGAGCTGGGGCACATGCAGCCTGTTCTCAAACTGGAAATTCAGCAGGATCAAACTCAAGACGTTGAATTTTTACATTTTTGCATGACTGCCTTTTTTTTTTTTTTTAAATATTACTGTACTTAAGATGCTTGTAACCAATATCTACTTCCTTTACGTGGTAGTGAGTTGATAAGAAAAGCAGCCCATTTCCCCATCATTTCTCTTTGTGCTGGGTCTGTGGCTGGGGAGCTTGTCTTTGGGGAAGGCAGCAATGTCACAGAGATCTGTGACCTCTTAATAGGCCTTGGGAGGGGAAGGCGGGAATCATTCTACACTGCGCCTCAGGGCTTAGCTCCTTTAAACTTCAAGGAATTGGATGGAACTCTTCACTCCTCCTTTCTTTCAGCTTTACCTTCAGGGGAAATTGATCGATTAGAGGTGATTATTCCACAAACTCTGAACCCTTTTCCCCTCTTTGTTCCAACTGGAGCTCCTCAAACTTTAAAGGGATGGTGTCTCCTGGGTGAATTGTAGAATGAATTTAAGTAGATTATTGGGTAGAACTCTTTGAACACACATTAAAAGTGCTAAAAAATAGATATATATATATGTTTGGAATGGAAGGAAATATGTGAAGCAAAAGGATAAAAAAACATATGTTTCAATATAGTTATAATGGAATTAAATGGGATATTTTTTCAGCAAATGATTAGTTGTTAGAATGTGGAATCACAGTAGTGCTTCAAACCAGAAAATAATGGGGTCAGTGCAACAAATGGACACTTATGCAAAATCTGGATGGTGCGTAAGACCCTAAAGGACCAAAGACAATCGTAAATGACCGGGTTTATGTCTGTCCTCTGTCAAGCACAGCAAGACTCTGCTAATTGATGGCTTTTAGTTTTCTCTAACTTCTTTGTTTAACAACAAAAAAGAGATCTATACCTAATTGTTTACTTTTTTTTTTTGTATGTGTAATATCTTAGCCTTATGAACACTGTGGACCTTGTTTGAGTTACATTTAATACCACATCAATTTAACTTTTCCCCCTTAAAGAATACCCGATTCCTGGACTCTACCTACCCACAGAGCAGTATTAGCTCCCCCTGGTGACTAAATAAAAATGCAGAGAAGGACGACTGGAGTGATGAGCTTCATTAACTTTAACCTTTAAATGCATAATTAATATTAGGATGTGTACAGTTGGCAAGCACACTGAGCTATTTTCCAATAAAAAATTCCAGTTAGTCTTGAGAAATGTCCATTTTCATGTCAGTTTATTTATATAATGAAGGCTGGTCTAACTTATGTGGCTTTCCTGGAGTTGTGCCCATTTTAATGTCACAGGTCTCAGTTTCTGATATGGGAGATTCTAGAACACAGGGCAGGTACTCAGATCTTCTGTAAACCAGGAGCTAATTACAGACATAAAAAGTGACAGTAAGAGCAGCTTCCAGTTTACCTGTGTCAATCATTCTTGCAAAATTGACTTTCCATGGAAAAGGTTATCTTTAAAAGTTGTCTTTCGTATCTTGCCTGTTACCAATAATGCTGCAATGACCGTGGGAGGGCAGGTGTCTCTTGAAGATCCCAGTTTCAGATGCTTTGGATGTAAACCCACTTAGAAGATGAGTAAGTTCTGGGGATCTAATGCACGGCATTGTGGTTATAGATAATTATTCTGTACTGTATACTTGAAAGTTGCTAAGAGATTAGGTGTTAAATGTTCTTGTCACAAAAAAGAAATGGTGATTGTGTGAGGTGGTGGAGGTGTTGACTAACCCGACTGTGGTAATCGTTTCGCAATAGATATGTGTATCAAGTCATCATGTTGTACACCTTGAACTTACACAGTGTTATATGTTAATGCTATCTCAATAAACTTGGAAAAGGTAAAATAAAATAATTTTGGGGGAAAAACACTGTTATAAATCAAACACCAAGATGTGTTCTTTTTTTTGTCGCTTCAAGAAAACATTTTCCCAATTTAATTTATGAATTATCTAAAGTGTATATTTTTATTACTTGGATTGCCTTTGCACTTAACTCTTATAGTTTAATTTCTAAAAAATTTGCCCATTATAACTAAATTATCAGTTTGACAGACTTTTGAGAATGCTTTTGTCATCTTTTTGAAAAGAAACTTGTCAAATCTGTCATATACTTACCACAGTCAACCCTGCTGTCCTTGGATTCCGTGTCTGGGGATTCAGCCAACTCGCAGATTGAAAATATTCTGGGAAAAAAAATTCCATAAAGTTTCAAAAAGCAAAACATGAATTTGCCTCACACCCTGGCAACTATTTACATAATATTAGACTATTTACTGAGCATTTACATTGTATTCCATGTTACAGGTTACCTAGCGATGATTTAACATATACGACAGAATGTGCCTAGGTTATATGCAGATACCAGGGACTCAAGCATCCATGGATTTGGGTATGTGCTGGGGTGCCCTGGAACCAATCCTGCACGGATACCCAGGGATCACTGTATTTCTTATATGTAGTTTCATTTTCTATGAAAAAGTATTTGCTTTTCACCAGTGTTTTGTACTGGTTATCAGAAAGCCATGCCTGTGACCGTATGATCTGGTTTAATAGCGTATATTGAATATTATATATTATTATGCATTCAAGAGGAAAGATTTAAAATTTCATCTGAGAACTAATATATTTGAATTGCTCTTTTTGCTCCTCCTGTTCTTCTGAATATTTTTCTCCTTGTAATTTAATGCTTCCCCCACCCCCACCTTTTTTTTTTTTTTTTTTTTTTTTTGGCTTTTCTTTCTTTCCCAGGGGTTTATTTTCAGGGTACGAGTCTTAGCACATTGGTTTGTTTTTCCCTTTTGTCTTTCCACCAAGGTACCTGTCTGTATTGCAGGAAAGGGTATAATCTTCTAAACTCAATCACTGCTTAGTATCACCAACTTTGGCCCGTGGAAATCTGAGTGAAGCTTCTTCTGGAGTCATTGGTATCATTTTGCCATTTGGCCTGAAGTGATGGGATGGTTGTCAAGCACATAGCTGCACACAACCGCTCCCCCTCCCCTCCCTTTATTTCTTCCTCCTTCCATTACACTCTTATTTCCTTCCTCAGGTGGACAGCCTGCCCTTTGCAGTTCATTTGTCCCAGTGCCTTGCAGAAAAACAGAAAACCATGCTCTGCCTGAACGTTCACTAGTGGTCACTTGTAAGTGGCGCTTAAGTTGGTGCTTCACGATGAAATAGTGATAATTTTCTTACTGTGAACACCGGTTTAAAATGGACACGTTTATTAACACAAAAGGTACTGCACTGGTTAGATTCTGCGGTTGGGCTCAGTATAACGAAGAGTGTATGGCTCCATTCCTTTCTACCCTAAGAAGACCACGCAAAGACAGGGAGATGAAGAGCACCTGCCCATACTTTGTTTTCCCAAATACTCCTATGCATTTATCAGTTCAATTCAATAAACATTTATCAAGATTCTACACTTTGACAGTTAAGTACTGGAACTACAGGGCCCAGGATCTTCTGGGAGAACAGTGGTTTAGGAGGAGTCTCTGAGCCTCACCTGGACTTCAGGGATGGCTTCCTGGAGCACGTGATGCCTTTAGTGTGGGGGGGTCAGCTAGTGGAGACAGGTGTGGGGGTGCGTTTCAGGCAGACAGAAGAGAAAGAAGAACAGGAAAGGCATAGGAAACAGAATAGCATCTGCTGGGGCATCCTCAAGCCAGAGGAAAAGTGCAGGATAGGGAATTTGTGAGAGAATGTATATTACCTATTGCTGCATAATTTATAACTCCAAAACTTTTTGACTTGAAGCAACAATCATGAATAATCTTTAAGTTTCTGTAGTTCAGGAATTTGGAAGCGGCTTACCTGGGAGATTCCGATTCAGGGTCTCTTGTGAGGTTGCAGTCAAGGTGTTGGCCAGGGCTGCAGTTATCTGAAGGCTCGAATGGGGCTGGAGGATTCACTTCTAAGCTCAGTCACGTGGCGACTGGCTAGAGACCTTATGTCTTCACCTTGTGGACCTCTTTACAGGGTAGCTTGTTGTAGGGCAGCTGGCTTTCCTCAGAACAAGTAAAGTAAGAGGGAGGCGGAGAGCAAAGGGGAAAGGGCTGGGAAAGGGAGAGGGAGAGGGGGAGAGAAGCTGCAGTATTTCTTCTGACCTAATCTTGGAAGAGGCATACCATTTCTTCTGCCATATTCTATTATTGATCACACAGACTAATTCTGGTATGATATGAAAGAGAATTACACAAAGGCATGAGTACCAGGAGATGGGGTTCATTGAGGGCCATTTTGAAGGCTAGTTAGGGCAATGGACCAGGAAGGGAAGATGGGACTGGTCGTGGGAGCGCCATGTAAGAACTTGAATTTGATTCTCTGGCCTGTGCCTTTCAAACTGCTCTGAGCAACCTGGCAGGTATTAGCCAGGGAGGCGTGAAGGCGATGGCAGGGCATTGAGTTAGCAGGGACCCTCCGTCCCTTGCAACCAGAGTGGCCCACGTTGGAATTATTTGATATAATGAATATTCAAGTAAGATTTCAGTTTTATACTGCGTTTAGAAGCTTAAGAAGGTTTGTTAATTACTGTTTTAGGCCGTGAGTAGCCATTAAAGGTCTTATGCAGAGGAATATATGCTCAGATTGGACATTATGGGGAGGGTAGATTAAACGGGAAATCAGAGCAGAGGGGGGATTCCAGGTAGGCAGCTCTTGGGATGGCACTTGTAAGAGGGGATGGGGCCAAAACTAGTTCAATAAATATTTGGGAGGTAAAATCATCCAGATAAGTTTTGGGGCATAAGGGCAAGCAAAAGATTAGAGCAAGCCCCAGGTCTCTGCACGCCTCAGGTGCGTTGGGTGGCCACCACCTGACACCAGGAATGAGAAAGAAGCAAATTTGGAAGGTCGGGTGGTGAGTCGCTTTTGCTCGTGTTAAATTTGAGATAATTTTCTGGCTTGAGTCGTTTAAACCGACAGCAGTTGTATACGTAGGTCGGAACCCAGAGGTAGACATTAGACCACTTGGCATGCTTCTGTTTCCTTGAGTCATGGTTTCATTTTCCCTGTGTCAATCATCTGAGTTTCTCCCCTTAAAGACCCCCATGTTTGTAACACTGTTTCTGATCCAGCATTTGCCCCTCATTTTAATAATGAAGAATCCCCTCCCCTCAGGGTGGCTACTACATACATTGGCTGCCGGATGTGAGACCCCTTGCAGCTGGTGTTGTTACAGCAAGTGGAGGTGACCCCCTGGAAAAGCAGAACGTCTGAAAACTTAAGGCTGCCTAGCGTTCTTTTCTCTCAGGATGAGGAGTGTTGACACCCACGGTTTAATACCTTAATGCAATCCAGCAAGTGGATGCTAAGAAGGATGCTCTGTTCTCACAGGAAAAGAGCAGTGAGTTTTCCTTCTTAAAAACATATACTGAGTTCCATCTCTACAGGAAAGTTTATTCCTTAGGAATTATTGGTAATGCCCACCAGCATCCACCCCACCCTGCCCCCTGAGAAGAAAATTTCCAAGCAGATTTAATTTTACTATTCGTATTTTTGGAAGCTGTGACCATCCTGTGAATTTTAACAGGCTGCCTTTATGGCTGATTTGTAGACTTGAAGTTTCCCATCATCTGCCTTAGTATTATTTTCGTTAAAAATTCCATTAACTTTATAAAAAAATCAATGTAAGCATTCAGTGGTAATTAACTCTTACCAATCTTCGAAAGGAAAGATGAATTAACAAAACTTTGAAATGTTAAAATGGGTAGAAAGAGTTGTGTGGCTAATGGAACCAGTAGAGAAGTCAGTATAATGGATAGAGGTCTGTGCTCTGGCAACTGGTCAACCCAAATGCCAATCACGGTTCTCCCCAAACTAGCTGTACCGCCTTAGGCAGATTACTTAAATGTTTAGTCTAAAATGTCCTTATCTGTAAAGTAGGAACAATCATAATACAGTAACAATATTGCTAACCTCATAGCATAGTGGAGGTTAAATGAGATAATAGATGTGTCATCCTTGTAAGGTGTTTGGCACACAGCGAATGCTTGCTGTAAACATAATTATCAGTGTTAGTCTTACTAAGGGTGGTAATGAGTCCTTTAAGAATATGTCACATGAGACAGATTCCGGATTTGAGTTGAAGCATCATGAAATTGGTCTGGCAGTTAAAGAGACTCAGGTGATAAATGGTTTGGAAAATCATCTGGTCTAAGTGAGTTCATTTAAATGTGGGAGATTTGTACTTTTGTTTTCTGGGAGAAGAGAGCCTAAAGAGATGCATTTGTGCAGCAAATGACCATAAAGACAGTTGGCTATTTTTGCAGTGCACTGAACGTGAAAGCGATGTACTTAACACGTACACCCTAGTGTCACTGAGTTTTTATTGTAGTCTCCTCTTCTGCTGTGCATTGTGAGGGTACGAAGAAATGTGAATCATGAACCCTATTTGCAAAGGGTCTTATTGTACACTTGGTAAACAAAACACCTCTACCTGGAAAAGTAACATTGATGTGGTAAAGAATTGTTAAATGGCAGAATTGCTCATGTAAGTGACATGTTGTATCCATTTCCAAAGAAGAGAGTGGTAAGTACATGGAGGAGCTGGTAGGGGGGGCCTTGTGGAAGACACCCAAGATGACCTCCTCCCAGAGAGACTATGAGGAGGTAAATAGGAAGGAATGGATATGGGATGCTAAGGCAAGATGGGGCATCCCAGGAAGGGAACTGCTGATGGATAAAAAGACTGTGAGTTAAAATTCTGGTATCTCACCTAGAAAATAATTTCATAAGCAGTCACACACTCAGAGTACTCAGGAGTTCCAGCAGGGCCCAGTGCCTCTAAAAGTGCTGTAGGTGGCACGGAACAAAGTAACCATGAGGATAGTTACAAGTCAGGGGAAAAAAAATCTGTGTCCACATTAGGTTGTCCTAAGAATAGCTTGAAAAGAATCAAGTAAGATAGAATCCATGGACAACTGTTGAGAAGTGAGTGAGGACTGGCAGAGTTTGGGAATCCTCCTCTAAAGTAACATAACGTGCATGGACTGCCATGTGAAGTTTCTTAATTTGTCAGGAACACACGGTGCCCGCCTCTGGGAGACTACACTTGATAGTAGTATCTTTTGCCAAATGCTTTTCTTAAAATGTCGTGAAGTGCCTTCAGACTTAATTTTCATTTAAGTTTTATTCTTATTATGCTATGAGCCTTTGGTGCTTATCGAATGTAAATTTTCTCCACTGAAGGAAGAAATTACTAGCACAGCTATTAATAGTTTAATGAAAAGTCTTATTGCTTCTTAAAATTTATATTTTCATGGTGATTGACAATCGCTAATTAGCTAATCCTCTGCCTTTGCTCAGGAGGCAGGTCAATATCTCCACTAGAAAATGAGAAGTTGGAGAAATCAGGATCTGCAGTGATCTCCTCAACAACTGATTTCTGTATCAACATGGCAAAAGTAAATTTTTACTTACTCTTAAACATTTTTTTTTTAGTTAACGAAATATCTTTGTGTTGAATGATTGACATCCTGAGACATCATTTTTCCGTTCGCTGTGCAATTAAAAAGCCATTTATTTCAAGCGGGAGTATTGGCTCCAACTTTCAAACTTTAAGGAAGTTTTGAGGTGGGCAACAATACAGTGTCACAGACAACAGATTTGAGAGTTTGGATTTTGTGTTATTTTGTATGACTGGTGATGTTTCTCTGTTTCAATTTTGTGTGTCATTTAGAATACTTGCTAGTTTAGAATAAGTGCCTTTAAACTCCCGATGTGGCAGAACCTTTTCCTCTGGTTATAAGCTACATTCTTTAATTATTTAGCAAGTAGCACATGCGATCTTCCAATGGAGAAATTGTTTTTGAATCCAGGGCAGAACTGCAGTCTATGACTCTCTGCTTTGTCCGCCTTGATTCTTTGTTTTGGATGTTGGTACTCCTATGGAGAAAAATCAGGAAATGTATCTTTATTAGAGCAGAAGTCCTTCATACAGCCAACAGGCACGTTCTGGATCTAGGACCTAAGGGATGTTTTCATGGCACAGCACATGGAACTGCTGTGTCCCCAACCAGCCTCAACCCAGAAACTGCATTTGCCATGACAGCATTGTAAAGTATGCTCCATCTTGTGTGTGTGTGGCGGTCAGTTAAATGAGAGGTACATCACACACCTGCTTTTTGGATGTGACATATCACCTAGATGTTGCTACCCTGCCATTGCCAGCTTGAGATGAGGAACTGCCCAGGCCGTGTGCCATTGCCGAACAGCTGGTGTGTGACATGCCTGTGGCTCCGTCTCATGCACGTCACATGCCCCCAACTGCTTCCAGGCCCCTTCTCTCTTCTCTCACCTCTCTTCTTCCCCATGGCCTGCCCCAGCGTCTGCAAACAACATAGGTGGTATAAAAAAGTACACTAGATAATCTACACAAAGGGAGGGGTGTGTAGAAGACAGAAGTTGTCCATCTGGTGTTGAAGAACAGTCACGCACGGTTAGAGCTAAGAAGACCGCTAGAGCTCATCTGGTCCCACTCCCTGTTCATGGGACAGACACTCCAGACTCACTGTCACTTAGCAATCTCCTGGCCCTGCCAAGACTTGGACACCCAACTTCTGATTCCACGCCCTGTGTTGGTTTTCCTGCACCAGTCGTTTCATCGAGGTGAAATGAATAATGGCTCACCCCACAAGCCGTTACCCCAGGGTGTTTGGAATAATGGCTTTTTAGGAGATAGTACCCTTGCTTTCTTCAGGTGAACACATTTTTGGGGATCCAGAAGCTGTACCATATATTTACTTGTAAGCAGATAAATAAATAAACCTCCCTGCCCCTCTGCCCCATCTCACTTGAGTGCTTTCCCCAGCCCCTCACTGCTCCCCCATGTAGGGGGAGCAAGCAGAGAGGAAAAGCCTGCTGATCTCTGGGAGGAGGACCCCTGCCCACTGGGGGCTTGCTCCGGCACATGCGGGCTGCATAATTTCCCTTGGATGGGCAGGCTGTGAGCTTGGTTTTAGGTCACCATTTTGGAAAAAAGTAGGCTTCATGGCCCTCTCACTGCAGTCCTTGGTGTTATTATGGAAGACTCCTTTCAGTAGGAGGTGCAGAAATAATCAGCTGCCTGTCAAGTCTTCAGTTGTAGGTGATTCTGTGTCTTTGGGTAGAACATTCAGATGGGTCATGTCATCCTTCTTGGTGTCTTCCTGATTTTCAGTTGTCACACCAGGCATTACCATGCTGCCAGAGTCTTGTCTGTCTCCTGCTCTACTGGATATTTTTAGATCTCTTGAACCCTGTATGAGGTCCCTTTCCAGTTTTTAATAAATCTCTAATGTGCCCCTTGTGTATATCTGAGAAAGTCCATAAAACTGGGTATAGATATGATGGAAGAAAAAGTAAGTTCCAGCTGCCAGTGGCTCATGTTTGCTAATTGGAAAAGTTATGAGTGCTTTCAAAATAAAACCAAGTTTATAGACGCTCTTTATAGCATAGCTGTTACATTTTTAGAGAACTGAAGTGTAGGTTGTGTCATAGGAAACCATCATCCACCTTTGTGCTTGCAATGCTCAGGAGAAACATAAATGTTTCTCACCATTGTTTGATGTTTCCAAATTATTAATATGTATACATCTTTAAGGGTGGGAAAGTGTTTCAAGAATCAAAGAGAGGAGCTGAAAGTTTTCAATGTAAGGAGCAGATGTCTTTTTAATATCTTTGCTGAAATTTAATACTTGTAAATGTTTTTGAGGAACTTTTATATTTCTGTTATAACTTATAAAATTTGCAGTAGCTCCTTCATTTTAGTTTGCATTGGAGAGATTTTATGATCGTTCTAATACTTCAAAACCTTTTAATAATAAGAGATGTAAAGACATACCAAAATGAGACATACCTTTATACACTGTTAGATCAAAATACAGATTTTAAAAATAACCATTCCTGTTATATTGCCATATTACGTATGTGTGTGTGTGTGTGTGTGTGTGTGTTAAGTCAGTGTAACATTATATTGATATAATAATCAGATATTTTTAGTTTATTTTGGGTAATGAACCACCATAAACATTAGTGGCTTAAAAACAGTAACAGTTTATTACTTTTCAAGATTCTTTGGGTTGAGTGATTGGATCTTCTGCTGTTCGTGAGGTTGACCTGGAGGCCCAGAATAGTTTTACTCATGCGGGCTGTGCAAAGGCCGGCTGTGCGAGGGCCTTGGCTGTCCCTCTCTTAGACCTTTCAGCGTGGTTGCTCTGGCTTCTCACAGCGTGGGGCCGAATTCCAACAAGAAGTGCTCCAACGTCTAAATTTCAGTATCTTGATGCCCGAAGCTCAGAAACAGCACTGTGTTACCTCCATCGTATTCTGCTGGTTGACCGAAGTTCCAGGTCCAGCTCAGATTCAAGAGTAAGGGAAATGAACTCCACTTTTCCACGATGAAGTACGTCGGGGCCAAAGGACAGGTGGGGTGGGAGTTGGGGCGTCCTTGGGAAACACAACCTACGGCAGAAACCCAAGTCTTTCTTACCATCACTTCTTTTCTTCCAAGTCTGTCATGCAATTTTAATTGATCTTTTGCTTCAAAGCGAGAAATCAAAGGCAAGAATTTGTACAAAGTAATTTCTTAAACTATAGCCCCTTGTCCCCTTGTTGCATGGAGTCCTTAATGTCCTAGTCTACTTTCGTGTGTCACCGTGAATCTTTATTTATTATTAAAGAAGCATTAGTCAAATATGGTGGTTTCTCACCCTGGACAATCGCTTTATGAAAGACCTTCCAGTGTTTCCCCCCAGAGAACCCTAAAGCCTGTTAGGAGTAGAACACAGCACAGTAACTGAGTAATTGTCTCAAGTATTTGTCTCCCAATGGAAGTACCACATAGTTCCCATAATTTTGAAGTTTCTAATTCTGTCTGTCTTCAGAATTCCTCACGGTTACTTTTCTTAACCTTTCCCTTGGTCTGTAGAAGATTTTTATTTTAGATGGTCTTTCTGTTTTTTGCATTCCTCATTCGCTGTCTTTTCCACCACTCCTTCGCGGGACTTTGTAGCATGAACGTGTTCGAAGCAGTGTAGCTTGTGTTTTGTCAAGTTACAGGTTCGTGTCCTGTATGGCTTCCCACCCAGACCTCACGTGGGTAGATGCTCGGCAGGGGAAAACGGACTTTTCCTGATAGGGATGAGTCAGTTTCCTTCTGCATCAAGATGTTTACACATGGAGACAGATGCAGAGGATGACAAACCTGGATCACGTGACTGCTAGATTGTTTTTCTTTGCTGGATTTCCACGTGGGAAGTGGTGGGAGCTGGAACTTTGCTGCTACTGCGCCCAGGATGTCCGCTGTCCAAGGTGCATCCCCGTCTGTGGTCTGGCCATTTGGCCAGGAGCCAAGGCTGCATTGTTTGAGGGCAGGCTCACTCTTTAGAAGAGCCATGTGATTCCACGTCTAGAGTGAAATTTCAGAATGTTTTAATTTCACTCAGCGAAGCCACATGTGTGTTCCAGTTACTACCTGTGAGTTGCTTCCAGTTTTGCAGAGTAATAAGTTATTCCCTTCTCCAATGCTTTTTCCCCCCTTTTAAACCAAGTCTAGGATCTTGCCTTTCATGGTGATTATTTTTCCTAAAAGTATAACAAGCCAATGCAACCCCTAGGGTAGAGCAGGGTCAAAGAAAATCATATAATGTGCCACTCTAAGCATCCAGCTGTCCATTTTAAAAAAAAGTGAAGCTTATGGGGAAACTGAGTTCCAAAGACATCCTTAAAGGGGAATGAGAGTCCTAGGGTTGCAGAGACAGAGGGGTGATTCTTCACTTTCTCTGGTGACAGGCAGAGGAGCAAGAAGGGTGTACAGTGTAATTGCATTTCTTTATTCATGTCTTCGATTTGATTTAAGAACAGCAACTGGAGAGAGAGGAGCCCTAAGGAGCCTAAAGCCCAAACCCAGGTTTAATCTGACCCAGTCCACATCAGCCACACACACAGGCAGAGTGCGTCTGAGAGACGTTCTGGTGGTATGAGTTTGTCCCAGGTTCATTTAATGGGTAGAGACCTTTGATCATGACATCATTTGGGAGAACAGACAGGTAGAACTGAAAGTGTAGTCCAAATTGTGTAAATTGTGTTATTTCTTTGTGTGATTAGACGTGTTTTTTTTCCCTCTGTGATCTAAATGAAACCCAGGACTAACCCGTGCTTTCTGACCAGAATAATTCCATTGAGAAATTAAGGAAAGGAATTTTTCAAAGTAATGAAAAGACTCTGTATAACAAAACACTGCCATCATTCCGTCTAGAGTGAATGAATAATCGAATGTGTTGTACCTCACCTGAGACCTTGGTACGTAGTGAGACCTCAGTGAATGTTAGGTGAATGACTGAGTACAGTCATCTATGAAATGTCTCAGTTGGAAAGTCTGGGAGTGGGAAGGACTGCTACTCAAGGATCTTAAGGATTTATGGAGATTGTTATACTAAAAAAAGCAAGGAAATGTCTGACATCTAAATCTTACTTCTTGCAAAAGGAAAGAATCAATATAAGAATGTCTTAAAAACAGGGCTTTTTATCTCTGAACCGGCAGAGACACTGTTGATTTCTATTTTCGGTTTCCCTCGAGGACCTGTGGTCTGTGTCCACTTTGTGACACGGTACAGCCGAGTTGGTATTCCGTTTAGGCAGAACTTTCACAGTGCTGCCTGCAATATTGTTATTTTCTGAAGTCACCCTGAGTTCTGTGGTACTCACATTCATGTTCTGTATTTTCTAGTGGCAAACTATATAATAGGCATACCTTTGCAAAGCATCTCAGCAATGATTTCTTTTAATATCTTGATGAGACTAAATAAATAAATCAGGAAGGATTTGACAAGAATTTTGCATGGATTGGCTGTAACTTGAATATTGTAAATTGATTTTGTGCAAGCGATCACAGACCTCTGATTATGATTAGCACATTTTTAGTGTCTCTTAGAAAAACTGGATTACAAAATATAAATACCAGGTATTTGTGCTTATTCTATTTAATATAGTCACTAGTTTCTTGACTTCAATTTAGTATGTTAGAGAGCTTTTGAAGAAGTACCTATTTTAAGGAATGTGCATCTTATTTTGTGGTCCATTTCAATTCATTATAAGCCTGTCACCTTTGATGTAGGAGAAACCAAGAAATACAAAGAAATGATTGCTGTTTGTAAGCCTTTAAAATCCATGAAGTGACACCACATACAGACACACACACACACACAAATATACAAAACAAGTACAGAAAAACATAAGATTTTTTATTCGCTTATTTAATACTTATTTATGGAGCATCAGCTGTGTGTCAGCCACAGTTTCTTGAACTCAGAATACAGCATTGAACAAGATAGCTTTCTGCCCTCTGAGAACTTAAAGTTTAGTGACTGTGATTATGAGTAAGTATGATAAAGCATAAGGAGATGTATTCCAGAGAACATAATTAAGCAACGAAGTATACAGTCAATCATGAAAGGTTATTGGGGTTCAACATGTTTCAGGAAGGTCTACTTCATGGCAAGGGAGACTTGAACTTGACTTTGAGGAAAAGAAGGTATTTGCAGAGACAGAGGAAGTGAGACCGGTACTTCAATGTAAACATCCCACAGTGTGATCTGAGAAGGTCAGAACACTAAGGAAGAGTGTTTGTTCAAGGAAAATTCTCTGATCTTCTTTCCCATTCCTTATACACCCCATCAACTTCCTGGGATTTAAGTCTCAAGACTGTCAACAATGGAGTTCTATTTAGAATGAAGTATGACTGAGTATTTTTGAAGACACAGATAATCTCGGGTTCCAGATTCGTAGGCAAATAGCAAATGTGCTGCTTGCATATATGAAATTGACACTCAAAATATGAAATTTCTCTGTATCTAAGAATTCAGGTGTAACTGATAGTGTTACTGAATCAAACAGAATCTACGGAGGAGAACAGTGGCAGTTAGCAGTGGTCTCTCTGTGAGGAATTACACTTTTTGTATCTAGAGGTCTGTCAAATGGGATAGTATTACCAGGGATCATAGATCTACACAGTCTATTTTGTAAAATTATAGGAGATAAAAGGGAATGAAATAGAGTGAGAGTGTAGTTTTTAAATCACAAGGTCTAAAAGTGACTAGGGCCACCGAGAGGGCCAAAGAGAGACAAGGAAGAGAAGGGTTTGCCTTCAGCTGTCCCCAGGCTGTCTGTGGTTGTGCAGTGCTTTGAAGCAAAGTAACAGGGATATGACAAGTGTAAAGTTTCTTGGGCCACCTACCCTCCAAATCGGCAAAAAATATGACAATTCTAAGTGTTGATGAAGATCTAGGGTCATGGGAAATTTCAGACTATGCTGGGGTGGGGAGTGTAAGTTGGTAGGACCACTTTGGGGAAATGGTGTGACATTATCCATGTAAATGTAAAGATATGTGAACCCTTTGCCTCAGCAATTCCAATTCTTAGTACCTGAGAGAAACCAGTGTATGGGGGACACGTGCAAGAATACTTGTAGCAGCATTGTTATAATAGTCAAAACTGGAAACCACCCAAGTGTCCAACAAATTGATAAATGGTGGCTATTCAAATAATGGAATATTATCAGCAAGGAAAACGAATGAACTATGGTTACACTCAGCAAGATGAATAACCCCCACCAATGTTGAGTTGACTTCAAGAAGCAAGATAGCAAAGGATATACTCAGCAGGAATCCATTCACATAGAGTTCAACAGTAGGCAAAGCTGCACTGTGTGGTTTAAGGTTGTGGACAAAGGTGGGATAACAAAAAGGAAGAATGGAAATCACTATCACAGAGGTCAGATTAGTAGCTGCCTTTAGGGTAGAGGGAACACATGGTACCGGGTGGCGGGGAGCGTATAGGGCTTTCTGGGTGCTAGCCGTATTTAGTTCTTAGCTAGTGTAGTAGTTTCATGAGTGTTGCTTATTATTATATAGGGTGCTTATTTGTTTTTCTGTACCTTATTGCAAATACGTTCACTGCAGCAGTTTTTTTTTTAAAAAGGAACCTTATGTGAAAGAGAAAAAGATACCAGAAAAAGCAGTATAGAAAGATTTATATCCAAACCTGCTTCTCAAGTTGTTAGGCAATTACGCAAGAAGCAGATTTGCCACCAAATGTCCATTTTTGTCACTGGCAAGTGTGATTTGCACATGGTGAAAAATAACATTTGCTACTAGTCTAATAATCAAAAAGTAATGAATAAAGTCTTGCTTTTTCAGAGTTTTATAGAAAGAGATCCTAGGCCTTTAGAATCAAATTTGATCATTAATTAGTAGTATAATTATTTCCCCATGCTTAATGCATCTTTATTGATTGAAGCAATCTCTTGAATCATACCTAGAAGCAAATTGACCAGAGGATCAGCAGAAAATTAACAGCAAGGAGAAAATGAGAATACTCATCTTATCTGGAGAAACCAAGAAATTTTTGTCACTCTTACTATTTTAAAATCATTGTGAATTCCTCTTTAAGGGAAACCCCTAGTAGCTCCCCAATAGTAAGAGCACTGCAGAGTATTATCCAGTAATGAAAGAGAATGTTAATAAAAATCATTTCTTTTTTATGTTGATATGGATCAAAGTTTCGACTTCAGGAATACCAATGATAGAAAATGAGTGTTTTAAGATTCTAGGGTACTGCTTGCCAAGGATAATATTCATTAGCTGGACTTCACTTCTCATGCTCTGGATTAAAGAAATTATTTGCTAGCAAACAAGAAAAATCCATCTTTCATTTGCTAATCATCAGGCACTACTACTTTTTTAAAAAAGTGTCTTAAAAACAGATCTTAATTTAAATCATGCGCCAGTCATAAAATATCCTCTGCCAGAGGCTTTGGAGAGATGGCTGGAAGGTTGTATTGTGTACAAGAAACTATGGAAGTGCCAGTTGCTAAAAAACAAATTGCCAAATTGATTTATTTTCTAGAAAAAGCCACATAATACTATTTAAATACCTGAAATGTAAAAAATGAAGACCAATAAAACAGCCAAATATTCCACTGCAGAGCATAAAAATCTCCAAGTGTTTTGAAGAGTATCATAAATACCTATCTTAAGAAGCTCAATTAAAGTTTGGAAATAATAATTTTGTTGTTAAATCTCTGAAGAGCTGCAATCGCGTGATCACCTTGAGGTAGAATCCAGAAAAGCTGGTTTTAAATACTGTACTCCTGGAGCAATGATTGATTGATTCTCTGGTGTAAATTTCTTGGTAATGTCTGTTTAGAGACCGCTAAGAAATTACGGAGTGTGTGTGTGTGTGTGTGTGTGTGTGTGTGTACACATGTTCACAAGAAAATCTGTTAGTGCAGCAGCAACTCTTTTTGGAGCCCCCAACTGGGCAGAAGGTAAAGGAGTGTTTGGTGATAATCTCTGTGATGGAAGAGAGTTTATGGTGGGAATGCGATTATGTAGATGATTTTCTTTAATTTAATTATTGATTAAAATGATTACTAAGCAGCAGTGTATCCAGAGCTTTTCCACTGTGCTCTATGTCCTATCTTCCCTCTCTAATTTATTTACCTTCAGTTGAGAAAACTAAATTTTTGACTTAGAAATAAAGGTAAAATGCACAGAAAAGAAACTACTGGGCAGTAGACTTGGAAGGGACTTTGGAGATCATTTAATACTGTGGATGCAGACTGTGCTTTGGGAAGTCTAGGAATTCCAAGAGTTTGAGAAGGAGAGAAGAGTGGAGTTGGGGGCCGTGGGAGGGTGGGCTCTGTGCATCCCACCTTGGATTCATACTGGGTGGTTTTTATCACTTGTATTTCTCTTGGACCTTCCACTTAGTATTCTGTTTGAGGAACAAATAGACAAAACTAGTTTGAAAGTCACTGCATTAGTTCATCATCCCCTTACTGCCTGCCTTCACATTCAAGTAATCTGGGGTAAAGTTAGCTTCTTCAAGATTTCATGGCTGGTAATGGCAGAATCAAGAAGAGAAGCCATATTTTCATGTCTAATGGGGCTGTTTCCCTGACAATATTGATAGCATCCTGCCTCCCAGCACCCGCACCCACTTACTCTATACTGTGTTTCTTTTTTTTTTTTTAATTTATTGCTTTTATTTTGGGGGGAGGTAATTATTTATTTGTTTATTTATTTTTAATGGAGGTACTGGGGATTGAACCCAGGACCTTGCGCATGGTAGGCACGCGCTCTGACCCTGAGCTATACCCTCCCCTCTATACTGTTTCTTAATGATAATACATTATTTACCACCTTTAATCCCCACTTCTCTGCACCTGTGCACAAGGTAGTCATGGAAAGGACAGAAGAGGAGACGCAGTTAGGCGTGATGATATCAGAAAGCTGTGGAGGGGTTTTGAAGATACCGCTGTTGGGGAGAGCTTGTTGGAAGTGATGTCTATGCATATGCTCCATTATTGTGCCCTGGTGTTAAGGCATTTTGCGTCCAGTGTAAGTGATGTGACATGGTGCACGTGGTGACTGAGACAGGCCCAGATCTCAAAAAAATACGAAGTTTGGGATATTTTCACAGTAAATATGTAAGAGTCACCAGAGTATAGGGTCTGACATCTGAGTCAGCACCGCAGTTTTATGAGACACAACAAAAAGCGGGAAACGGGCAGGCGACTTGCATAAATGTTGGTAGCCACGTTCGTCTGACTTAGTGCAAGCCAGAGGCCTGCTCTTGATTTTCCCCTAATATGTGGCACTTTGAGAAAGTTGCCTTAGATGGCACTACTTTTTCTCCTATATTTGTTTCGTTCCCCTCCTTCTTTTCTTCCTTTCAATATGTATTAATCAAGTGTATATTATGTGTTAGATACTCTCAAGTACTAAAATTTTTTTGTGCCAAAAGAAGAAGAAACAATTTGGTGGTTGTTGTTGTTTTCTCAGTGCACTGATTGGAACTTCCAAATCACTGGGATAAAAATGTCTTCGGTCTCAACAACTTTTCAAGCCCAGTTGTATCTGGAGAGGGTACTTGAGGACTGTATTCTGGAAACTCAATTGATGAATGGAAATATAACCTGGAGAGGTGTATGCTGGGTAACCACTCGCAGGGCTGCCAGGCCGAGGGCTTGGTGGTCGCCAGCTAACAGGAGAGCTGTCGGTAGGCGCTGTGGTGTTTGTTAGACTCAGGGATCTTGGGGTGTCTGAAGGCAGTTTCTACCTGTATTTCTTCTGGTGGAAGACGAGCCTTCTAGCTGAACTAATTGCTTAGCAGGAAAAATCAGCCTTCTCTGAATTAACTCTAAATTACTGTAATCCCATGTCTGAAGCTCAAAATCGTAATTTACGCTTGCAAAGCTGTGTTTATTCCACTACTTTTCCTTATGAATGACCATGCCAAGGGACATCATCAAATAAGGAGGGCACATTCAGACATTCCACCTGAGAACTTGGGGAGGCTTTCAAAAGCCACACTGCTGATATGCACCCTTTACTCATTGTGTTTCATTTCACTGATATCTTTTCCAAAGGAGTGTCCCTGCATTAATGAAATGCTTGCACTTTTGTACGTTTTCACTTTGGATAGACGGTAAAATAGAGGATTTGGTGTCAGCGAGGGACAGCTTTCAATGAGAAAAAAAAATTTCACTGGGACATTGTTTATGGCTGAATGTGAAAGAACAAGCCCAAATTCCTTATTACTCAGTTATGTCTTGGTAGAACTCTATGCTGGACTCTCAGCGATTTGGCAAGGCTGTTAATAGTTGTAGTGATGTGACCAGTGCTGTCCCTTTTGTAATAGCAGTCTCACTGCCGCCCTTTTCCTTAGGCACCCCACGAAACTTTGCATTTCATCTAAATCACTTGTGAGTGTTGTAAACAGGAGGGGGGCACTCACAAAAATGAATTCACTTATGTCTTCATTCATCCAGGAATATGGCCTCCTATGCGTCAGACACTGAGCTCAGTAGAGATCGCTCCACATGAAGTTGGGTGGCAGGCAGTCGGTATTAGCCCCTCCCTGCCTCCTCGTCTGCAGCCTGTGCTCTGGGCTCCCAGCGAGGGGCCCAGGAATAAGAGCAAAGAATGCCTGTTTCACAGGTGTTAGTCCTTGGAATGATTGATGAAATCTAAATTTGGAATCAAATGCCAGCTTTCTAAGGTGTTCCTAATCATCCAGATAGTCTGATACGAACTCTCAGGTCAGTTTTGGGGGAGCAAGGAACAGAGTCAGCCTGTCAGAAGCAGGCCAACAGCTAGGCCAGAGCGCTCTGCATTTCAAGCTGCAGTTCATCCTGATATTATTCCTAATCGGAGCGCCTCCTTCAGTTATTATGGAGGCTTATAAACTGCAGGCTGCTTGCAGTTCATGAATTTGGCTGCTTTTCTGTAGCTGCTATGAAAATCGCAAACAAAATTGCTTTTCATTTTGCTTTGACAGGCAGTTTTAATTTTATTCATCATTTTAGCAAATTGTATAACATTTCAGTTGTGTGCGACACTGCCTTTGTCTCTCTTTGCACTATATTTATGCTGAAAATATGAAAACAACAATAAAGAAGACACCAATAATAGTGTCTTGTAGTAAAAAGGGCTTATTAAAAGGATATTTTCTGCCTGGGTGAAAAACTTCCTTGAACATGTCATAAATAGTTTATAACACACAGAGCTACACTTTTATTGTCTGTAGAAGTTGACTGTCTAGCCAGCCACATTTTTAAAATTAAAAAGTAATCTCCCCTCCATTTTGAATTTATATTTTGTTTACCCAGACCTTGTTCCAGCCTAATTAGACAATGACCATCTTTTCTGTAGTCGTCAAGAAGACTGAGTAGGTCTTAGGCCGCACAGGGGAGTTGGGGGTGAGTGGAGGCAGGGGAGGAAGCTTGTCAAGATTTATCTAATAACAAAGTAGATACACTTTCATTTTGTAGAAAAATCACAAATGCCATAACAGCCAATGGGTTGGTTTTATATTGTGTGCCTCCCAAGCTCTTCATTGTAGTTTCGGCCACACGAGGAGCCCTGCAAGCAGGCAATAAAAACAGAGCAGACATTCTGCTCGCCTTTTTCATTGATGTCTCCTGCACAAGGCAAGTTCTGTTCAAATAATCACTGAGGGCCGGTGGCATCCTCTCTAACCTCGGAGGCGAAGGGATGGCGGAGGGCGGAGGATCCTTCCTGCCAGGGGTTTAAAAGAAAATAATGTTTATCCTCAATACTTTGTAGGACATAAAGACTTTTATTTAAGATTTACAAGATTGCTGGTAAGGATGATTCATAACCGAAGTCCAGTTTTCCTTAGGGATTAACCACCATGGTTTGTTTTTTGTTTTTCTAGCATAGCAACTGAATTTCATCATTCATTTTGTCATTTAGCAATAGAAGACAACTTCACCAAAGAAGCTCACAGTGCGAGTAAAATTGGAAGTAAATGGAAGCCATATGTTGTTGCTGTAATTCCAAGGTTAGAAAAAGCTATAGTTTTGGCTATTGCCTTTTATTCTAAGTGGAAGGGAGGTAAAGAATGCTTTCATTATCAATAGCCATAAGTTTAAACAAAACAAAACATAAAAAACCCAACATAGTTATTTATTTTGTTAATGGCAGTATGAAGGCCACGTGACCAAAGCGTGCAGAGCAAGGCTGGTGTCGGCAGTAATCCATTTTTTAACTTATGTACAACTGTGGAGTTATTAATGCTAGTCAGGTTATGTGCAAGGATTCAGGAAAATTCTTTATTCCTCATTGACTCCTGACAGTTATTGTACCTAGGAACTGGGTAACGTGTTCTGAAGTGAGCAATTATGGAAATGTTTACTTCACTGGCTGCATGTAAATGTGTGCAGAGAATGTACCAGAATTTTTCCTTGGGGGTATTTAATTCTCTCCAGGGCAATGAAAATCAAATGATTTCTTTTTTTTTTTTTCTTTTTCAAAGCTGGGTTTTTTTTTTTAAAGTGTTATAATGCAGCTGAATAATGATGAATGCAATAGAGGAGAAGGAGAGAGGGAGAGAAAAGAAGAATGAGGAAAGAGTGAGCTACCAATGGGTCTGGAAAACAAATCTCACTATGGAAGCCAAGACCCAAAAGGAAAGAGTTGAGGGTGGAGGTGGACAGAAGGCCAGCCCTGGGAGAGAGCACAGTTTGCTGGGGAAATGACAGCAGATGACTCCTCTGATATTCTGCAGTAGTACAGTGGTGCTTGTAATACATTTATCTTTGTAAGGACTTAAGCAATTTGCTCAGTATTGTTCACATCCAAGGGTATCACATTTGCTTGTTAATTAAATGCAGTATCAGTGCTTACCGTCCCTGAACAGTTGGGGGAAAAATCCAAATATGTATGCAGAGTTATGAAATTTCTGTGCATGCAAATGGATTTTGTACAAATCACAGCCAGATTATTAATGTTACACAGTAGAGGTTTCTTCTTCTTTTATTTTTTTTTTCCTTCTCTGTCATCCACCAGGTTTGCTAGTCCTCTTCCTGAGACGATGGAGAGGCATTTTTGGGATCCTTTCTTTCCTGAGGGGCAAAAAAATCATGGGAATTAAGAGCTTTAATGTGAATCAGAATGAGATGTTTCCAGCGCTGTGACATTCCTGAAGCAAATGTGTTCTGTGAAAGTCCATTATAGAGAGATTCAAGCGAGTGGACTCTTAATGCTTAGACCAGAAGTTGGATGCCTGTGTTTGAGGCGGAAGTCACATAGCATTTAGAAGAAGCCGGCTTCAGTTTACCGCTCTTTCCAAAGTATTAGTTGTACCAAAGTCATTTTTTGAAATTTCCTGCAGATATTTCTTCCAGTAGTGAAAGTCAGCATTCATCTAGTTTGGCCTCTGTGGTTGTCTGCCTGTCATTAGGGTAGAGTTAGATTCCATGACTAAGAAGTCGTCACCAACCTTGACACTCTTTTTTTTTTTTTTCTCTCTTCTTCTTCTTTTCTTCTTACTGAATTTCTCCTGAATTTCTTAAGGAGGGGGTTTCATAAAAAGGGTTTTTATGTCTTGCAGAAAATTGAGTTTTGTAGACATTACCTAACTCTTGATTTGTCACACTGGGATCAATAACATTTCGCTGCTCTTAAACACACAGAATCACAGGGGACACATAATGTTTTTTATAAGTGCAGTAAAGTTAACGTGTTGTTGAAACAAAAACTCCTCTGACAGTCCTGTAATAAGTACACTCTGAAACTAGCAAATTATCTATAATACCAGGCAAGGCAGGAGGAGCACTTGAGAGTACAGTGTGTACGTTGTTGGCATCAGGCACCACGAGAATGAGAAATGAGGAGTCGCCAGTCCTGCTCGCCGCTGCAAGTCCGGGTGATTACGGAGAGTCAGTTCCCTCAGAAGGGAAGCCGACCTGGCCCCCCAGGGGTGTTTCTTGAGGCCACATTTTTACCAAGTTTGCCGGGTCTGTTTGGTCTCTTTGTTGTTTGAGGATATTCTATGTTAGTGATGGAGCAAGCCCTTCCCCTTATAGCAAAGAAGGTATTTTAGGTCAGGTAAGAAAAATGAGCCATTTTCTACGCTTCTCCCCGAAGTCCATGCGTGGTCCCATCAATTTTCTTTTGGAATATTCACTGATACTCTGAAGATGTCTTCAGCAAATGTAAGTCCCCTATGATGTAATTTGCGAAAGATATTTGGAATTGAAATCACCCTCAGATGCGCTCTCATTTCCTCCAGCCCGGGAAGCTGAGGGGTCCCGTGTTAGACCAGACTAGGTGGGCACTGCCTTTAACCCCTGAGGTGCCGGGGCCCTCGCTGCTGCGTCTTCACCATGCCCGCCCGCCTTCTGTTTAATTAAATTTCCTATTCCCCTTCCCAGGCCTCCAGATCCGTTTCTTCGTGTCCTCTTTCCCAAACAGTGTTGAGCCCTCACTCGGATTAGATGTAAGAACAGGGAAAGCACCGATTATTTTTAACAGCAGAGAGAGATGCTGTCTACAAGAAGTGACTGACTGGTGTCTGACCTTTGTTTTGTTTTCAGAATTATTATTTTTTCTCTCTAGGAATAAAATGGTAGCCACGGTGGGCGGTCTGTTCAGGTTGAGAAGAATGGGTGTTTCGTTGGCAGCAGACAGTGGCCCTCCTCCGGGGACCGGCGTAGGTAGGGCTGGGAGCTGGGTGGAGGCTGCCGCGCGGATCTTGTCATTTGACGCGGGCTGGTGCTCTTCCTCCTTCGGCACTGGGCCGAGAATGTCGTTTTATGTTCATTTAATAATTATCCATTTTGGTTGTACTTGTCGGGGAGAGCTGCTTGAGCCCCATCAGTTTCCCAGAGAAGCACCACTCAAGCTCTTCTGCAGAAAATGTTTTTCCTTCCCTCCCTTCACTTCGCTCCACTCCTCCCCTTATCCACGCTCTCATCAGTGCCAGAGCTCTTCAGTATTCCACTCCTGTCCTTTGTGAAGTGATTTTGCCCAGACACGTCTGGCTCAGGGTGAAGTGCCCTCCCCTGAGAGCGCGCACTGCAGCCCCAGGTCGCCAGCACCATGAATACATTATTATCCCAATTTCCATCCTGTTGCCACGGCAGCACTTTTGGAGCTGCTGGGTTATTAAGTCGTACATCACTAATACCCTGATATGAGCAGAAGTTGGATTTAATATCGGCCTTTGATCAGATTACCTCCCAACAGTCAGCTGTCATTAGAAAATTCCTTTGCTCATTATACCCTCTGAGCTCTGGCCTGTGTAGCAAAAGGGTGGCAGGCCTGATACATGGAGGCAATTTCAAGCCCGGGCCTTGCACTGTACACTTAATTTATTTTCTGACCTTTTTGTGATTTGGGGAGATTCGGTACAGCCGTGTGTGAGCCCGTGGGCGCACGCGTGTGTGCGCCTGCGTGTGTGTGCAGGCCGGCTGGAGAGTCTACCTCCAGTTTTGTAGGTGGTGCAGACGTATGTGTGAGGGGTGGTTGTCTTTTGCCAAGTGATACTCTACTTTGTTGGGAAGTGTCTGTTTTCTGCCTGTCCTCGGGTAATGTATAAAACATGGTGCTTCAGGTAGAGATGAAGGGTAAACTGATGTCCCCCTAAATGGCCAGCCTGTGTATGCACCTAACACTTCACTGAGCAATCTGTCAACATGTCAGCAACACATGTTTTATAAAAAGCCTCCAGTGGGAGCAAAGGCTCCTGCCAGGGCTTAGGAAATGCTTTGAATTCAGCAGATTTCTATTGCTGGAGTCCCCCGAGGTTCCTTTTACAATGCCTACATTTCAGAAATTTGAACTTGGGACCCTTAGGGGGTTCTCTCCGAATGCCTGAAAATGTAGAGTTATATTGTTGCGTGTCCCCAAGCGGTCTTTACTGATACCTGAATTCGGAGAAGCTGGAAATTACAGAGCTCCCCAGGGGGAGCTTTATCCACACCAGGAAGAAGAGAATAACTCTGCAGGGAGATTGCTTAATGCATTGCTGAAATAAAAGAATTTGAGAGAGATGGGTTGAAGTGTGGTTTTTTTGTGTTTTTTTTTTTTTTTCCTTTTTCTGGCCACTCCTTCAGCTTAGCTAAGTCCTTAAAGACAAAGTCAGGGTAAGGAAGCAGCTGGGCTCTTTTTAATGAAATTTTAGATGTGGCTTTTGAAACAGTCAGATGCCTGATGCCTCTGTGTGTGTGTGTGTGTGTGTGTGTGTGTCTAGGAGAGAGGGCATGGGTGTGTGTGTGTGCGCGCATGTCCGTGTAGTCCTTCTCACTAGAAACCTCTTTTGTTTACATGCAAAAAGTTGTTTTTGTTTTCAGGTGCATCATCAGTTTTGTCTGGTTTCCTCCCAACCTTAGCTGTTTTTTATTTATTTTTTTAATACTCCCACTGTACCTGACTTGGTTACTTGGAAATATTTCTTCATCTCTTTCTCTTTTTTATGGTTCTTTTCTTTTATGACATCTTCCTGTCAAGCTGTGTGCTCTGCCCACTTCATAACGCGTGGTGTTGCCACTTTCCAACTCTCAGGACTTTATTGAAGACTTTCTTTATCCCTGCGATTCTCCCTTTTTATTTCTCCACCAGCCTTCCACGGCCTTTCTCTTCTGAACTCAGATTTGAGGAACACTCAGGTATTTGTGGCCGGTGCTCTTCCAGTGAAATTATGTCACTGATTTTGCTGGGTGACATAGTGTCATTTTGCGGCCGCTGAATTACATCATTGGGATGCTTTGACAATTTGACGTAGATGTGCAAGTTCTAAAGGCAGGTGTGCATTGATGGAGGAACTATAGCCCCAGCAGCAGATCTAGCCTGTGTGTATGAACCTGTCACAGCACACATGCTGTCTGTGTACATCCTGAACGCGCCATATGTACACACTTAGAACCAGAGAGCGAGCGAGTTCCATTCTGACAGTTTTCAAGTGAATAGGAAAATGTGAAGTCCATTTCTGCTCTTTATTATCTCTGGTCACGAGAAAGAAAAAATATCCCCCTTGTGTGTGCACTTTTCTGGATCTTTCCTTGGCTGTCTTTTGACACCATGTCACCTGACCTTATCAGGAGGGAGCTAGAGGCTTGGGCTCATGTTTACCCAGGCCCTCCAGGGACTGAACACTACCTTTGAGTCCAGCTTCTTTCAGCCTCACAGACAAAGACGAGGAGGGCGTTCTCACAGAACTCCGCCGTCTAGTGTAAAACAGTTCCAGCTGTTGCTGCTCTTGATTTTTTTTTTTTTTTTTTTTTTAGTGGAGGAGGGAAAAAAAGTATTGGCTTGTTTTTTAGGTGTGGCTACGTTCACAGAGCTGTCTCCAGGCATTGGTTTCTAACTGATTCAGTTTAAAAATGACGAGGATTAAAACACCAATTGTTTTGGAATTCGGCAAATTATAATAATGTTTTAAACTCTAGTCACTATGGCAGGAGCGATTCAGATCTTCAGTTGTGAAAGGTCGACAGGGTCAGACGTTTTCAGACTTAGCCCAGTTTGTAGTATACCTCGGTTATTACAGCAGCACAATGTTATTTTATGTTTTAAATTGAAGACCACGTTTAGCTATTGAATGATTTTCCTGACTGCCTTCTGAAAAGCCGTCCATTAAAACATCAAAAGACAATGACATGGATTATACTAAATGCAGACACATAAATGTTGAGGGGTTATGGTACAAATGCTCTGCACTGTGAAGGTTTTATAGGAGTATTTATTGTGGCCCAGTAATTGCAGACCAACCTTCGCTTTTAATTGCCCGGTGTTGGACCAGAGAACAGGGAAGAACCGTAGAATTCGACTCCATCTGTGACCTTTGCTAAGGGCCGGCTCATTCAAAGGTTAAGATTAGAATCGTAGGAGTGCACAATGGCCAAAACCAGGCGACTAAGGGGAAGTCCTACCTTAGAGAGAAAGAGACAACTTTTCAAAGTTAGATGAATGGTGGAGACGCTTGTCTGAGGGAAAAAAAAAAAAAAAATCCTGAGTTGAGGTGACTTGATACATGCTTAGAGGATTGGATGGGGCAGCCTTCCTGTGAGATTTTGGTTGTCCTCTCGCTGGACAGAGGGCTGGCTCTGCTCATTACGTAAAAAGAGGTGCCAGTTGCCTTTTGGACGACGCGGGCACGCAGTGGGTAAAGTCATTCTCTGAGCACCTAATGCATTTGAGGAAAGGGTTTTGTGCTTAAACACTTTTAAGTATCCACTGGAACACTTGAATCTGGCGCCCTAAAAATTTTAGAAGCTCTTTTATCTGTGCTCCACGTGGTACCTTTCACTCAGAAATCTTCTGTGGTCTTTGCTGTCCTTGGCCATCGGAAAGTGCTTTATTCTTGTGGGATTTTTTTTAGCTTGTTTTTCTTGTTTGCAGGTACCCCTGGGAAAGCCCTAAAGGGGGAAAAAGTAGCAGCATTTTATTACTCAAATACTATTTCCATTTGAACTATGGCATTTTGTATATATCATTTAATTTTTTTTTTTTTAGGCTCCTGGCCAGTCCTTTTAAAAGGATTCCTCTGCTGGCCTGTCACGTTTATAGAGACACTGTTTTTGGTGCAGTCATGTTGCCTGTCATCCGGATTCCTAACCCCCCCCCCCCACACACACACACACTTTATCAATTCTGTACGTGGCCAATCAGTAGGAGCGCTGCTCTGCTGACTTACACCTTCCAAACACAGACCTGCATTATTCCTGAACTGGCCCTGCCTCCCCTGAGGCACGGGTGTGAAGCAGAGGCCTGAACTCTGCTCCTGGTCCGGTCGGATCCAGAGACGGGATGAGCTGGGCGCGCGCTGCCTGCTCCCCTGCTTTTGACGGGCTGCTTCTCCCCTGGCTCCTCGCCCAGCCCAGCCTGCCCCTGCGACCCTCCTCTTGCCTCTCATCGCTGCACTCATCTCTTTTTGGTGTTCTGCACCCTCGTCTCCCTCCCCCGGGTTCTAGAGGCACTTGGTGCCACCAAGAAAAGTTGTTGAATGTTTCAGCTGCAGGAAATATTAACAGAATAGCAGTTCTCTGTGTTCTTAATTTTACCTTCCAGATTCTAGCACGGAGCTGAGGAGTTGCTGTTTTTCAGGAACCCTTGGATTCATAGACAGAATTGTTCGATGGTCCTGAAGCCAGGAGGGACGTCCTCAAAATGTGCTTATTCTCTCAGGAAGGGTGCAAAGGCTATTTTCAAGAGTCTTAAAAATGAAATTCCAGTTTGAACAAAGGGTAAAAACTTTACCTTGGGTGCAAGAGGATTTCTTTTGCTAGTTTTAGGCCAGCAGGATTCTAATAAATGCTGATTAAGTACCGCCTGTGATTCCTTCTGTTATTTTTGACCACATGCTTTATTATAGCCACCTGCCCGATAAGATACTTCAAACTGCACTGGGCGGTCACAAGCCTCTTAAAGTGCACCACACATAGTTTTTTTTTTTTTTTTTACAGTGATAAAACTGTATATTGTAGTTTTTTAGGAAACATATTATGAATAAAACTTATTAGGAAATATGTTATTAGTTTATTAGAAAAAAAGTCAGATTCCTTGACCATAACTTCTAGTTCTACCTTTTAATTAGCTGTGTGATTTGGGGAAGTTACTTAACCCCTCTGTGTTTCCGCATCTTCAAAATGGTGCTAATAATAGGACCTTCCCATGGGGCTCCCTTAGGAAGGGATGGAGGTTATGCACGTCAGGCACAGGCTCAGTTTAGAACACACTCCAAATGCACAGTAAAATGCTAGCCACTATTGACACCACATAGAGTCACTAGTAAGTCAGTAGTCAATTTCGTATCTTCCACATTTTGCATTTCCATAAAATATTTCATATGGAACAAACCTCAGGCCTCGGGATTTGAGCCAGCTAGGCTGATCTGGGCCAGCGTTTTGCTTTGAGATAGAAAGTGAGGTCGTCCCGCCCACCCTGTGCGTCCGGGAATGCGCGCATTCCTCCTGTCAACAGTCTGCTTAGTCTCTGTGTAGAGGAGCAACCACGACATCAAAGTAGGTTTCCACAGAGAATGATTTCCTCACACGTGTTTTAGACTGCTTCTTGTTTTTCTCATTGTTCTCTATTCCTATCTGACGGTGAAAAACTTGCTGCAGATACAGCGCCACACAAACCAATTTATGGCATCAGAGCAATGGGCAGAAGGTGGCTGTGGAACGCTAATTCTTCTGTGGCTTGCCTCTTCACCCCTAAGTCCATTGTTCCTTGATAGGATATCAAAGGAATTTCTTACCCAGGAAGTAGAACATGAGGGCAGTGCGGGTGTCAGGGATGATTTGCTCACAACGTACGCAAGTGAGGCTTTGAGGACTGGATAGCACGGGTGGGGTGCATTTGAGTGATGGGGTGCTTCTTCTCTTGTATCGAGGTGATTGGCTTTGTGGTTGATACTGTCCTTGATCACCCCTTGAAACTGCTAAATTTGAAACAAGTATGCCTAAAAGACTGGGAGAGCTCCATTCTCAGTGGGTCAATCCAATTGACTCTTACTTTTAGTGATCATACGCAGAAAGGAACTGGTCAGACACAGGTGAGGCTGGTGTCAGCCTTTGTACGTTACCCTTCCAGTCTGCGGGCAGCCGCACGGGCACTGGGCGCGGGCTCCAGGGAGTCCTCCTTGTGCGTCTCTCACTCTGAAAGCGGCCTGGAGTCCCTCAGGGCCCAGTCATAAGGTGTGTGGTTCTGGACTGGACTTTTATGTGTGTGTCTGGGATTGAACAAGTGTAGAATCCCATCAGGTAGCGATAACTGTGTCTGAAACAGACAAAAGGAAGAAACACAAAGAGATGTTAGAAGTCTCGCTCCTCTTCCGACACCCCTTGTCACTCCTTGTAGAAAATGAAGAGTCTGTTTGGAAAAGTGTGCGTGTGTGTGTGTGTGTGTGTGTGAACCGTTACAGTATTGTGCACTCAGCTACAATGTGGGCGTTTAACCTTTACGTTTGTTACTTAATGATGATGTGTCTTTATTACATGTATACATTGGAGGCATTTCCCCCTGTTATTTTCAGGGCTGGGAGTGTTGGAGGCAGGACGGCCATCTGTCAGGGCTGCGGAGGAGGGACGAGGGAGGTCTGCATTTGGGTGGTGGCTGTGGGGGAGCGTTGAGTGTGACGTCCTCTAAGGATCCTTCCAGCTCTGAGCCTGTGATTCTGTGAAATAATTTGGCTCTAATATAGGGCCAGGGACATTTTTTCTTGCAACCTAATGTGATATCATATTCTTTATCAATATATTGTATCACTGCAGTTTGTGACATTATGCTGTAAAATGCTAGCCCATAAAAGCCTATAATTTATAAGGCTATATTAGGTACTTACTTTATGTATTATAGCCTGATAGCCTTGTAATTCAACATTGCCTATCATTTATTCTATATATAATTCCATGGAGGGTTCTGGTGACATTATAAACCACAAAAGCAGAGCTCAAGTGGTTAGTCATTAGAACCCCAAGATAGAAATACCTTGTATTACATTATTCAGTATTTATTATTTTCCATAATGTGAAGTTAAAACACTTGGATTTGAAACATTTTCTATTTACGTTCCACATCACAGTGTTCATATACATGTCAATCAGAAGTGCCCTGGCTGAATACCACATCACAATCATATGTGACCTTGTTTTTGTTTGAAAGGTGTGTTTGTTATACAAGGATGTGTTGTCCATCCCTCTGCATAACAAGTTTTTCCCTGGCTGGTTATCAAAGAGGAAATTCTGCTGCCCATCCGTTGTGAAGTTTTTTTGTTGCCTGTTAAGTTCAAGAGAAGCAAAAGACATTTGTTTTTGAATGAATTCTAAGTCATTCATACAGAGCTTGGTCAAAAATAAATACTCGACAAGGCTCTTTTTCACAAAAATCACTGTATATTGGTCACGGGCCAAAGGCTGTGGTTATACTAACATATGTGGAAATGCATTAGATCATTATGGTAGAATGCTGTAGTATATTTTTATAAGTTGTCTGTGTGTCCAAACTAATTACATAATAACTTTGATTGATGTAATCCTCTTACATAAAGTTGGTTCTTGTTTTATAAACAATGCTGCTCTCTCTTCCGCTCCTCCTCCCTCACTGTTCTCCGTACCTTCTCAGGGACACTTTGATTATAGAAGCCATGGGTGGTATGACTGATTATGGTAACGCAGCAGCTGGTATGTATTTCATCTGATTTCAGATTGAGCATTAAGCTCCACCCCACTCCCCCACCCCCAACTTCCCGTCGATTCAGGTGGTTTTTCTTGGAGATTTGTAGAGACTGAAAGTTTAGCAAAAGAAAAAGAGGACTAGAAGTTATTAAAATAACTGAGTTATAAAGTAACTGGAGCCAACCTACTGTAAAAAATGACCTGTTTTATGACATCACATTATAATAACTGTTCACAGTGGTGAGCGAGTCTGTGGAGGCGCCACGGTTATAGTCATTTATTATTTGTTAAAAGTGGAGGAAGAGAGAAAGAGATCTAAAAAGAGGAGGAGGAGGAGGAATTAGGAGCAACCAGCTGACTGCCTTCACTTTAAATCGCAGTGCAATTTCTTTTCTAGCCAATAAGTGTCTTGAAAGTATTGAAAGATAAACAACCTGAGCAAAGGCCTTGGAATCTTGCCATTTGCTAGGATCTCAATTAAGGGATGAAGTTGCAAGACTCTTGAATTTCATCAGCAGCGATGCTGGGCTCTGTGGGTCGGTAAAGCAGGCAGTGGTCTGTTCCAGTTATGGGCAGTGGTCGTTTAGGGGCAGAACCACCTGCACTGGCATTAATGGGACTTAGTAGCACAAATCTCTTCAAACTGAAATGAGAACAGACCCCTCAAGGGAAAAAATGGGTACAAGAGTGGGGGTTTTAATTTCCTTGAATCTCCTCTTTGTTAGAAATACTTATCTCTTTCTTTTTCTGTCATTTGCTGAGGCATTTGCTGATGAGTAAGTAATACGGAAAATCACAAATGCAAGAACTTGGATTCTCCACAGAGGACTGAGATTTTAAGTGCAATTGAAAAGACAAGATGTAGGGAATGTTGGAAATCCCACATTTTGGGGGTACTTGAAGAGTGATTCTCTCCATTTTAGCTCTAATTTGCATTGCCTCTGCTGTCATATTTTGCTGTGGCACCATTTTCTCTAAGTATTGCATTATTGACTTAAAAGGTGTCATTTTCCAAATGATGGAGGTAAGGAAGTACATTCTCCTTATTTTGCAATTTGCACACAGATTGAAGAAGACTTACCATTGTCACAAAATTTGGATATGATGGATCTTCTATCTTAACTGGATTGTGGGTGCAGGGAAATCTACCAGCACATTAATTTTAATGGAAGATTGTGGCATCCTTGAAAAATATTTTGAATGTTAAATCATGCTAATTTTCTTCTTTATTTCTTTCCTCCTCTTTAAGGCCTGATCCTCTTTGACTCTCTACTGTTCTGTCATCGTGAATGATTGTTAATTCAAGATAATGGTGGCTTCAGTGATATTATATTTAACGTGATGTTTTTCACCCATGAAAGTGTAGTGCAGATGTTCACTTTGTTACTCTGTGCCTGAGTTGAAACAGAATAACTTGATAAAACACTAGTGTTGTACCTATGTGTCCCTCAAAAAGATAAGGAAATGACTTTAGACACACATATGCATTCTTCCCCTAAGCCTTTTGGCACCCAAGTGTTTGTATGAGGATTTATGCACACTTTACTTGAAACTGGAGCTTCTGAGTTCCACTTTGATGTGACCCACGAATAATGAGAAACTCAGATTGGATACAGGTAGTTTTGTTTGTCTTTTTGTTTTGCCCTAACCTTTGTCTTACCTGCCACAGATGAAAAACTAGCTTGCTGGGTGTTGGATAGGAAAATTATACTATGTTAAAGCCAGCAAATTAAATGATGGAACGAAGAAGGCAGGTGGAAAGATTGTAATACTTGACGGCCTTTTGATAAGAATAAGCATATAATGTTTATATTCCTTTTGTCAGACATTCTGATAAAATATAGGTAATATTATATATTAATGATATTATATCATTGTTATATTATACCTATTATTAATGATAATCTCTAAATCCTTTAACTTTCAGCTTAGGATGAACAGTCACCCGTTGTGTTTTTCTGGGTGTAAAATTAACATGGATGAAATGTCTCTGAGTTAATAGGACTTCACTGCCTTCTTAAATATAAAAAAAAGATACATATATATATCCATATTAACGAAGCTTTGGAAGAGGCAGTGTACAAGTGGAGCGTAAAATGTATATTAAACACATTTCGGTTTCAGTGAGCTGCCTTCTCCCTGAGCTAGGCAGGCAGCATTAATGCATTAGGTTCCTGCACTGAGGGAAACCAGACCTGTAAGCACTTCCTCCTTTGTCCAAGTATCCATCCTGAGTGGAGCCTCTCCCTCTCTCTGTCTCATGCATTCAGCATTAAAGTGATATTTTACATTGCTCAAAAATTATGTGAGTGTTTGTTGCTGTTGTGTAGGAAGGAAATAAATCAAGGGCTTTTGTGGGATTTTAAAATCTTCCCAAGAGGAAAGAGCTAATATTAAGGCCCTCACAAGTGGGATTAATTTCGTGTATCTCTCAGGAGTCTATTGGGTATTGTATTTATACATTATAAGATGTATTTTGATATGCCTTCAATTAATATATTTCTGTCTGCAGGGTGAGCATGGAGGTAGCAGTTTCTGTCTGGGGTGGGAGGGGGGAGAAGGGGGAGAGGGCAGCGCAGAGAGCTGTGAGGACCAGGCTCCAGTGTCAGGAGGATGCAGCCCTGATGCTCAGATCTCTGCCCCGAAGAATCGTGGAGGGAAAGTTTACCTGAACAGTGGGACTCAAAGACAAAAAAAAATTCACTCCTTTGTCCGCTACCCGTTTTTAAATTTTGCTCCTAAAATATATGCCGGTAAAAGGAAGATCTTTTTGCACATGGTGCCGGTGGCTGATTGCCAGACTTTGTGCTTCTCCGCCATCAATAGCAGCTTCCCTGGACGTCTTTTAGCGGATGCTGTCAACTCATCACCTTTCTCTCTCTTCCCTCACACTGCCTTCATGGATCACCGCGCGTGCTGGTGCTCGTGTGTCGGGGGGAAGGGCACAGCTGCAGAAAGGGTCACCCTGGAGGCCGAGCTTCCTGTCTCCGTGGTGTAGGCAGTCCTGGTCAGTCTAGCCCTGTGACCTGTTTCCCCTTCCTTTCCTTATATTTGTTTGGCAGGAAGGCCCGTTGGCCCCAGTGCAGAGCCCTCAGCTGATGGGGAGGAGAGAGGGAGGGAGCTGGCTCGGAGAATGTGGTCATTTGTCATCACGTGTACCTGGTATTGGTAATCAAAATGTGTTATTTTGAGAGTAGGCTGTGTTTCTAGCTGTCTGCTTAATAATCATTGTTATCTTAAGAGTAAATGAGTGTGTGCATCTCAGTACTACCATGACTGCATGAATGGTTGCCTGGGTGGCCTATAAATCAAAGTGTAAAGATTCTGCGAGTTTATTTTCATTTCTCACAAGTTTGGGTCCATCTGGACTACTCAGCCAACTGGAGATCTAGGTGCTAGTTAAAAAAAAAAACAAACTTATTTGTCTCCCTTTTAATGCTATCTTTGGCTTCACTTTTTTTCCCCCCTGTTTTGCTCTATAAGCTATATTGGAAGAAATTTTAAAGTTCGTCCTTTGCAAAACCTCAGTGACACGATAGAAAGGTTTAGTCAAATGTCTGTCATACTTTTGCGAGTTTTATCACAGCAGGATCCAGTAGCCCCACAAATCGGCAGGAAATCCACCGTAAATTTTTCAATTCCTTGATGATTGAGTGTTTGCGCCGTAGCGAGTTTTTTTGGCAATATTTTATAGGTTGGATAAAGAATTTGTTTTGAATGAAAGCCCAGATAAGGTTTGTACGTTTTTCTCTTTTACTTCTATATTTCTGATTTTTTTTTCCCTTTGGGGTTGGAACATTTTTTTCTTCTCTGTGCTCTAATGCTCGGTTGAACAGTAGGATACTAAGGTACTTGCCGTGCCTGGCAGACATAAAGTTAAATATACAACAATGAGGAAGGAATCTAGGAGACACACTGTAAGTCCCACAACAGACTTTAAGATGCTGTAAATATATTCAAATGACAACTCTCCCATCCACCAGACACAACATCTTATTTCATTCTGAAAACAAGTGTGAAGAATGCCCCAAGAATTTTACATCAAATGTCTGGCAGTGTGCAAGTATTTCTTCATTATTTCAAAGTACCTGCCCACAACTGTATCATAAATACGAGTAGATTCAGCTCAGTTGAACTTTGTTCCATTTCTCGTCCAATGAGACTCTCCTTCGCCTTTTGTTGTGGTGGTAGCGTCTCCATTTTTCAATCCTGTGGAATCTTTGAGAAAATATTTTGTCAATGAAATTTTATTCATATACATATGCCGTTAACCATTGATAAATGCCATGTGTTTAATTGTCTTCAACAGCATGGTAATCATTTCCATGATATACAGTTAGATGGCAGTACAGTAGAATCAGCTGACTCCAGGAGGAATTAGGACAGACCGAAGAAGTCAACAGAGACTGCTGTCTGGTCATGCAGCATGTACGTAGGAAAGCATCCCAGTTTCTCTTAAACCAGGCTGAAATTACCACCAGGACTGCTGACGCTGCTGAGGGATTTCTGGTGGGTTTGCTGGTCTCTTGGCATTCTGCACAGAAAGGTATTCCTTGACAGCAAAGGAATCTCTTCACTGCAGGATCAATAACTTACAGTAGAGACTCAGGAAGGAAGCTGAAGCATCAAGGCAACTGCATCATGGTTGAAGGCCCTTCCCCGACTCTTTGGAAGTGAAAAAAGGCAGAGGGTAAGGAGATGTGGGTTCCGTGTTCAGATCTTCCACCTCTGCCTCTGAGCTTGCAGAGTTGTTTACTCTGTCTGACCTTCAACCTCATTATCTGTAGGATGACACCTGTGCAGTATTCCGCTCTGAGTTCTAAGTTCCACCTAATATCTTTATCGCTTTTATTATTAATAATAGGGAAGTATGTCAACCCAATCCCAAATTAGCCATTATGGACAGGTGGCAGGTTTCTTACAATAATGTCTCTACACAGTGTACCATTGGGATTGAGACTTCTAAAAATTAATGTAAGCAGCCCTAGCTAATTAAAAATTTCTATTATTTGTGAAAAATCCATATATACTAAGTAGTTGTAACTAATATTTATATAGCTCTTTCTATGTTTCAAGCTCTAAGTACTAGATGCACTTCTAAAACAGCCAGATTTAGCTATTAATATTATTATTACCCCCATTTTACAGGTGAGGATGCTGTGGAACACAAAGGTTAAGTAGCTTGTCCAAAGTCACAGAAATGGTGAATAGTGAAGCTGGGATTGGAACTTAGGCAACCTGCCTCTGGGGTCCATGCCCTTAACTCCTATCCCAGGCTGCTTCTCCAAGATGCACACTGGTCCTTTCGCTCCATAGAAATCACAGAGGCCCTCCTATTTCTACTGATAACATTCACTATTGTAAACGGAAGTTTGAGTTTGACCTTTTAAACATGTAAGCATATAGAAACGGAGTAAGAGACGCTTCTGGTAGGCCTAATCTGCTCCTGTTGCAGCTACCTGTCAAAATTTCTCATCTAACTCCTTAATCTTTAAAACATGTTAGAGGGATTTAAATTTTGTTAAGATTCATGGTAATTTTTAAGTGCCTTTGAGAGCGCTGAATTGCTGCTAGTCATTTACAATTCAGTGGAAACTGATTTAGTCCGATTGCTTTCCTTTCAAAGCTGGAGATCAGTTGTACTGAGGGACTGACATTTGAGTGGGAAGGGCTGATGGATGAGGACTGATACATACAACTCTAGATGTCTGAATAAATCTGGATAGAGCATCCTAGAAGGGAGTCGTAGGGTGGCATGAGCCTCTGATGTCATGGGGAGAGAGAGAAGCTAGGTACCAGTAAGTCAGTTCAGGAGAGAAAGTAGGAAAGTACAATATGACGTCATTTATTATAAAATCTACCTGGGGCCAGTCCTGGGTCCAAGAAAGGGAGAGCTGAATATCTAATTATCCTCTTCTTTCTTCTTCTTTGGCCTCCTCGTTTCTCCCCACATTGTTTTCAAAAGTCAACATGTAGACAAGCGTTTTGAAGAGGAGAGTGAAGCACAACGGAAGTTAGCTAGTTGCTGTGTGTGTGTGTGTGTGTGTGTGTGTGTGTGTGTGTGTGAGAGAGAGAGAGAAAGAGAGAGAGAGAGAGAGATGGTAGAATGGGGATGGTGGACGAAGCTAACTGAAGTTTAGATTTTTGTTTTATTCTTTTAAAAAATGTATGTTATGAATAACGATTGGCTTACCAACACAGTTTTGGAAGACAACCTATAAAAACTTAATAATAACAACAACAGCATTAACAACCTAATAATATAAAACCTACTATTTTGTCTCAGTGAAGCTGTTTATTTTGGCCCCTATTGACCTGTGGCCTCCGTTAGCTCAGTCCCCAGGAATATGCTTTGACTTTATCTGCAGGCTTTATTTTTCAGTCATCTAGCTATCTGTCAGTCTGTCTATCAGTCTGTTCATTTTAGAGCAATTTTAGGTTCACAGCAAAATTGAGAGACCGGTGCTGCCTCTAGATGTTTTCCTTCCTCTCTTCATTCTGCTACACTGTTTCCTCCCTCTGCATTTTCTTCTTTTTCACGGTGTCCGTATTTCTGTCCCCTCCCCGACCTCCTTCCTTCCCTCAGCTGCTTCCCCTCTGCTTCTCCCTTTTTCCTGTCTTAACTCTGTCTCACAGAATGTGTGAAGACATTCCCTTGATTTAGCTAACCAATAAACAGAACTTCCAGGCTTTTGTTTAATTAATAATGAAAATTACTAGAAGAAATAATCAGCGTAAAAATAAAACCTGATGCTGGTGTAAATTGCACTCCAAAAAATTTGGTTTTGAATACAATTGACAGAAGAACGAGATCTTCCTGACATATAATTCTTCAACATTTGAACCACACAAAGTGAACTTGGTAGGAACGTTGATCTTAAAAGAAAACTTACAATGTGTTTGAAATGGACAAAAATTGATAAATGAATCAAATTGTAACATAATTTTAATAAAAATGGGTTGATCCTAGAGAAAATAATTTCAGTGGAATAAGGATGAAAATGGGGAATGTGGAGTAATTTGTGCTGTGTAAGAAATTGATGAAGGAATTTAATCAACTCAGTTGGGTTCACTCCTCAAAATTCCTTAATGATAAAAACGCATCAGTATTGGCAAAGTTCTGTTTAAAAATGCTTGTTTTCAACATTGTTAGATTCAAAATGTGGGAACAAATGACAGAGTGAAAACAGCAGGGATTAATATCCTAATCTTCTCATTTAATCCTCAGAGCCCTACAAATTAGGTGGCATTAGCTTCGTATTATAGAGGAGTCATTCAGGCCAAAGAATGTAGAAATTTGGAAACCACCTGGATCAGGTGTCTGCCTTAAATACATCATAACGATGAGAATTCCAGTGCTCTTTTATGGTATCTGTCTGGAAGGAGTAAAACACTTTGGATATAGAAATATTTTATTAGATGGAAAAATTTGGCTCTGTTACATTTTAAATAGTTATAGTATCACGGTCATAAGTTTGATATTCTAATAACCTGTTCTGTCAGTTTTGCAGATGGGTTAAGAAACTTATTAACCTGAATTTTGTTCTCATCAATCAGAATAACTATGATAATGTAATTTGATCATGGTGAGAATCAGTAGTTCGAAGGATGGATGAAATTAATGTCTCCTATGTGTTAGGCATTGAGAACTGAGTTTAGATATTAAAGTTACCTTCTAAATCTGAGTACCTTTGTACACTTTTGTCCTGGGGCTTAATGAAACCCATTCTTACCTTGGTTTTAAGAGATCCTGAGATTTGTGACAAAATATTCTTGTAATCTAGAACGGTACCTAAGTAGTGGTTCATTGAGAAGTGCCCAAGCCAGTAATTACAAAACAGAAGGGGAGATACTTTGCTGGCCAGTCTAACCCTGCTCTCTCCCTCCCGCTGCCCGTCCTCTTCCCCACTTCGCAGTTGCCCATCAGAAGCATCTAAGTTGATGTTCAGAGAAAGTCTGAAATAGGCAGCGCTCCTTCCTGGCAGTGTCTTGGCTTCCCTCCCCAGCCCCATTCCACCTCCCAATTCTCTCTGTGGGTCCCATGGCATATCAGGTGCTTAAGCCATCCCACACCCACGCTGGGATGTCCTTTAAATCATCCTCTGGTCTAGAGGCTCACATACTCCCTTCTTAGACTTACCCCTGCCCCAGGCAGACCACTTGTTCCTTTAGTGTGATCTGTTGTGGCCAAGTGTTAACAGCGTGCTTTTATCTTGCCTTGTACTTATTTTCCATCTCAAAAAACTTAACCACTTAATTATTTTGATTACTTGTTTATTGTTTTTCTGAACTACGGGCTTCATAAGGGCAGAGGTTATATTTTTCTTTGCTCATAATAGCTACTTAGTAAATATTTGTCAAATAACAAATGAACTGCTAATTGGAGCAGATTCATACTAAAATATGAATAACCAATAAGGTCTTAACCTTCCCAGACTTTTGATTTTTAATTAAGTCTTTATTTTTTTAGTGCAGTTTTAAACTTACAGAAAAATTGAGGGGCAGGTACAGAGATTTCCCATATGCCCCTCCCTTACACGTGCAGCGCCTGCCCCATTATCAACATCCCCCACCAGAGTGGTCCGTTTGTTACAACTGATGAAGCTCCATTGACATCAAAATCACCCGAAGTCCATAGTTTATATTAGGGTTCACTCTTGGAGTTGTTAATTCTGTGGGTTTGGACAAATATATAATGACGTGACTCCATCATTGTGGTATCACACAGAAGCAGTTTTACTGCCCTGAAACTCCTCTGTGCTCTGCTAACTCACCCCTCCGTCCCTGCAACCCCTGACAACCCCTGACCTTTTTCCTGTCTTTTTTCACTAGTTTTACCTCTCCAAGAATGTCATATAGTTTGAATCACATGATGTGTGGCCTTTTCAGATTGGCTTCTTTCACTTAGGAATATATGCATTTAGGTTCCTGTATGTCTTTTGATGGCTCATTTTAGTGCGGATTAACATTCCATTGTCTGGATGTACCACAGTTTATCTATCCACTCACCTAGTAGAGGACATCCAGGTTGCTTCCAGGTTTGGCAGTTATGAATAAAACTGCTATAAACATCCGTGTGTAGGTTTTTGTGCAGACATGTGTTTTGAAATCCTCTGGGTCAGTACCAAGGAGCATGACTACTGGATCGTATGCTAAGAAGACCTTTAGTTTTGTAAGAAACTGCCAAATTATCTTCTGCAGCGGCCAGACTATTTCGCATTTCCACCAGCAATGAATGTTCCTGTTGCTCCACATTCTCATCAGTGTTTGGTGTGGTCAATGTTCCTGATCTTGGCCATTCTAATATCTCTTTGTGGTTTTAACCCAGATGTTTTTGTATTTTCTAAACAAAAGGTCTATTATTTCAATAAGCTAATTGGTGGCGTTTGAGTAGTGTAACAGAGTGGAAAAAGATCATTCATGTATTGTGAGGGAAGTCATCTTGGGATACAGGAGTTCCTAGAAAGAGTACACTATTACAGGAACGTGGAACCCCAGGGAAAGGTGTCTGCCTTAAGCTGTTACTGTTTGTAAAAAAAAGACAGAAAATTCCATTCTACCTCCAAGTTCACAATTCTTCTGTAATTTCCATCTGTGTTTTAGGAGCAGGTCTTTTGGAAAGGGCGTGGAAGGCTCTGGTGGAGTTGGGTGGTGTAGAGAAAAATGGGCGGACAGAAGTGGTTGTTTACATGTACTATATAGGGACATCTTGTCCTTCTGTTCTTTATAAGGCAAAAGCTATTGTCCATTGTGCTACTATCTTTTAATTGTTTGTTTACTTAACTAAGAGTTTTATAACCCTAGTAAAAACTTAAAGAGTTTTGGGATGTTTGGTCTGTTGCTCTGTTTGTTTGAAAAAGTCTGGCTCCCTTTCTTTAGTGCTGGTCAGGTCAAATGCTGGAGTCGTTCGGCCTAGCAGGGGTGGGGAATAAGATAAGGTCTGAGTCAGCAACTCTGGGCGCAGCTTACAGACAGACTTTGAGCAGAGCTGGGTTCCCGGGAGTCCATTCTACCGAGGCAAGCGTACAGAGCCCCGCCTGGTCAGCTGGCCAACCATACCTAGGCTGGACAGCGTCAGCTCAGTTTCTCTGAGTGGTTTTTAAATTTAGAAAAAAAATTAAAAGAAGTTTAAAAAAATACACACATATGTGTGTCTGTGTACACAGGTGTATGTATATTGTGTGTATATATAAAGAGAGAGAAGAGGAGAGGAGGAAGAGGGGAGGGGGAGGGGCAGAAACTGGGCCAAGGAGGGAGGGGAGAGGGGCCTGGGACAGAGTGGAGGGGGAGATCTTACACATTCTTTTGGCTTTTTGTTTTTCTTCCTACGTTCTCATAAATATAGGAAAAGTGAAGTACATGTGAGTAGAGAATTTGGGATGATGGAGTCGTGCACCAAGTAGGCAGACCCGTATTAGGCCCCTTCCATGTGATGAGCATACTATGTGCCAAGGATGGCAAATAGCAGAAAACTGTAAAATGGAGCAGGGAATCTGTCTCCTTTATGCCAAGGGTACGGGGTACCCTTGGGCCACAAAGGAAGGTGCAGTGCAGAGTAGGGTTTGAGCGCTGAACGTGAGCGCTCAACCTCTGAATCCTGCTGATCAAAAAGGCAAAGCAGTTAGTTACAGAAGATGTTAACTCACTTGCCCCAAAGTCTCTGTTTTGCTAATAACTGGAGGCACCATGATTCCACCAAAGTTGGACCAAACTTACGATGACTCCGGACATGAATTTGCAGAGATCCAAATGTCCTCTCTGACCTTGGCATCTGTACTGTAACAACTGCACTAACACCCTAGAAGACTAAGAGCGTACAGACGGCAGCAGAAGGGTCTTGCTGAATAATGCATCCTGAATAAAAGGTTTCCAAGTTCCGGTATTTCAGTCTGTTGAAATCATGCCTTCATAATAAAAATTATATGTATATTTATATATTATTTATAAGGTAACGATTATGTTTTAGCTGAACTCTGGTGACCTGTATAATTCATTCCTGTACTCCTTGAGCACTTCTGCTCTCCGTGTGCTTCAGTATTTTCATTTGTATCTATGAATCTCCTGGGGATTTTGAAGACTGGAGAGAGAACAGAGCGTTGGTAAAGTATTCTAAGCACTGAGGAGTTACAGTAAGTATGTATGTGATGCAGGAGTAATGAGAATGGTAGGAAATCCAGTTCTTTCTGTGAGAAACATGCTGAAAAGTCTAAAATTTTGTGATAGAGTTTTAGCAATAGTAGTAAGAGCTATAATTTATTGAGAACATACTACCTGCTAGGCATACCACGCTATATTTTGTCTGAGCATTTGGAAAAGAAACCCAGGAGTTTTTCAAAAGAGGATGCTGAGGAGCTGAAGAAAAGATTGAGTTCTGTCTGCACATGGTGTGCTCTTCCCTTCCATAGCATCCCCCCCCCCCGCCCTCACTGCCTGTCCTTAACGCCGACTACACGCCCTGACGTGTGCTAAACATTTTACTAACTTTCACTTACTTAATCTTCCCAGCCAGCCTTTAGGAGAGGTAGGTGCTGATTCTGATCTGTTCTCCCGCTTTATCAGTGAGGCATGTTTCTCTGATATGGACACACAGTAAATGAGTGGCAGAGCTCGGATCTGAACCCCAGCTGTGTCTGACTCAGCAGGCTGGCGTTTACCATTGCTTTGTGTTGTCTCTGAACCAAATCAGTTCATGCTCCAAAGCTTTCTGTAGTTTCCCAAGGCTCTCGGAATGCACGTTGCAGTGTGTCTGCACCCCGTCATTTGCCTGAGCTGAGCCTTGCAGCCCTCCCCACCGGCCCCTGCCTGGGTCACTCTGGGGATTCCCAGCTCCTTGAACAGACCGGACCGAGCACTTCCCCTCCCCAGCCTGATCCGTGCTGTGCTTTCTGTCTGGAGTCAACCCCCTCCTCTCGCCCCTTGTCCCTCCTTGTTTAAGGGATTTTTTCCTCCAGGGGGCCTTCCCGGAGCCCACACCTAGGTGTGCCCACTGTCATATTCCTCGGAACACCTGTTGTGTAATACCTGTCTTCCGACTACCCTGTAAGCGCCGTCAAGTGGGGATACCGCTGACGCCGTGTCCTCAGTCCCGGCTCGGAGCAGGCGCTCAGCACGTCGCTAATGCACACGTGTGGCGGGAAGGAATCGCCTTGACTGTAGTTTGCCTGGACCCCTGGCTACACACTCCCGTTTCTGTGTCTTTGTTTTCCACTCTGTTCCCTTCAGCCCTATTCTCATCTCTGCTTCTGGAAGTTTGTGCCCGGGGTGTCCTCTTCAACTGCTTTGGGGACGACCTAATCTGATCCCCTGCTAGCTATGAGCCCCTCGGGTGTACATATCTGTTGGATTGAAGCAAATTGATACTATAACTCAGTCTTAAGAAGGTTTATTTCACAAGGGTCACAAGAATTGAATCAAAGAGTTGCTTCAAAAGTTTCTTTTCTGCTCAATTACAAATCCAAACTGGGCTGAGACCTGCAGCTGGGATGGGCCAATTGAAAATCAGCTCATGGTTTGGCCTTGCCCCGAGGAGCAGCAACCTGCCTTCCAAGCCTCCCTCACGGCCTGTACCCCTAGGCTGGGGAGGAAGATCGAGGAACGGACTGGCTCTCTTTTCAGTGTGGACGGTCCAGGAGGCCCTGTTGTTAACGAGAGCGCAGGTGCTGGACTTGAACTGTGTGGATTCAGTCTTCTACTACTTACTGACTCTTAGGCATATGTGGGGCCTGTGTTTCCTCATCTGTAAAACTTGATGGGTTTTTGTGAGGCTTACATGACTTGACGTATGTAAAGCACGTAGCAGGGTGCCTGGCACGTTGTAATTACTCAGTAAATGATAGCTGCTATTTCTATTATAATATTTTACACCAAAATAGTACTTGATGTCTGCAGAACATTTTCACATATCGCATATTATGTGAAACAAATGAGATATACGATATATTTCACTTGTTGTCATAGATGGGTAGGCAGTCCTGGGTCATGTGATGACCCCTACATGGGGGTCATCATTTGTAGATAGACAGATTGCCTATTTCCAGGATCATTTTTGTTAGTGGGATTCTTGGTCTTGACTCTCGTTTTTTGTCAGAAGACTCCACAGGGCTATAGAAACAGAAGACAGATGAGCTGGTGGGTCAGCAGACCCTCCCCTCGCTGGCATGGGAGTCCTCCTCATGGTCTCTCCCAGTGTTGCTTCAGTTATAGTCAAAACTTCCTCCAGCATTGAGGCTTCCCACACATTTCTCGGGAAGCTGTTCTTTTAACACAGCGCCATTAGGATTTTTTTTTTTTTCCTGATATAAAACCTGAATTTTCCTTTGCTTAATTTAATCCCTCTTCACATACACTTCGGACCTCTTTAAATAATTCTTTTCCCTCCTTGCCATTTGCACCTTTCAGTTGCTTGTAGAGAGTTGTCATGGCTCCCTTTGGGCCTAATCCTATCACTGTAACTCGTGTTGGGCAAGCTGCACATTCTGTGTTAGTCCGTGGGCATATTCTGAGAATGCTCTCTTCTGGAATAAAGGCAATTCTCCCGTGGTGCTCTCCAACCTTATCGTCAATAACAGCTACTAAACGTGAAACAAAGCAAGTGACTTTTTGAGAAAACAGTGGAGGGAATGAATAGGAAGGTGTTGTTTACCTCTTTATGTTATTATTCTTATCAATTATGAGAGTGCCCCTTGATATAAATAATGGACTATGTAGCTGTCTTCATTTAATCTATAATCTGTACGTATAGAGGGGACTTCTACATGGAGAGCCCCAAATAGCACACAGACCAAAAGACATGTTTTAAACGTGAAGGAGTGTGTGTGTGTGTGTGTGTGTCTATGTGTCTAATGTTCTGAGAGTTTATCCAAAATATTAAAGAGAAAACTGAGAACACTAAAGTCAAAGGAAACAAGAAAATTGATTCACTTCACCCATCATATTGGGATATGAATTTCTTTCTAAGTCTTTAAAGCCACGATTCTTCAAAAACATGGGCCAGCCTTTCTCTTTAGGAGATGTAAAGAATATTGAAATATACATTTAACCATCTACAAGAGGAACCTTCTCCTACCACTGCCTTTAGGTCAGGATGTAAAATTTCCAGGAAGCCTTCCCGTTGGCTTTGGGGGTTCACTGTGGTCACTGGCAGGCCAAAGAGAGCAGAAACCATCACTTGTGAATGGATTTCTGACTCTCAGGCAGCTGGCCCTTCACTTGGAGACACCCATAGAATTTTAGAACTTCCCAACCAGAAAATCGGATAGAAACGTAGTCCCTCCTGATTTTACCAAGAAAGGAAAACTAAGGTTCAAACAGTAAGTGATGCATTTAAAATCGCGTAGAAGGTTGTGGGCTATGTGTTGTTTGAGTCCAGGTATCCTTCCCTGGTTGTGCAGAGGGTTCATTCCTAAAACTCACTCATAGCTTGATTACTCACATTAACTTAAGAGCCCATTGTGACAAGTCAATTGAGCGATGGGCTGAAGTGGAAATCAACCAAATGGTCTTTTCTAAAATAGATCTTCTTAATCATTATAAGATTTGAGCTATTTGAAAGAACTTACATATTACCTAAATTAATTATCAATTCTGTTTTCCTCAAGGCAGCAGAAGTTCCTAAAACAAAGAGTCCAACGTGTTTACCCGGGCAGTCACCCCTCCCTCAATGATGTCCTGTGACCTCGCTCTCCAGCCTCGTTTCCTGTTAGGCTTTCCTCATCCCTGTGTCTTTCCTTGTGCTTTTTACTACTTCACTCAGAATGTTCTTTAAAACAAACAAACAAACACACACACAACTATGTGTTGCCTGTAGGAAAGTATATTTCCCATGGTCTTCTTCTGAGCTCAACCCGAGGGCATGCTCAATGTTTCTGAACCATTTGACCACCTGTCTTTTTCTGGGACTCTGTACGTTGTTCCTCCATCGATGAGCTCAGCTCTCTTCCTTCAGCTTCAAACATGTCTGTGTTTCCCACCCAACAGTGTTCTTCTTCCCGTCTCTGCTCTTGCTGCTTCCCTGGATTGCCCCATTTCCTCACAAAGAATTCTGGTGTAAGAGCCTTTTAAGCATCCTCTGGCTTCCGGAATCCTCTTCCTGCACGTTGGCCCCATAGGGAGCCTCTTTTCAGCCCTTCAAGTCTCAAGAGTAGAATCAGAAAGTCTACTTCTGTCACAAGCCTGGCTGCAATGCTCCACTTTGAATGCAGCTGCACACCCCAACCTGACATAGTCTCTCCTGTCTGAATGGCCACTGGGCTCCTTTAAAGGCACATATGTTTTCCTTTGCATCATAGTTGCATATTTTTAACTCTACTAAATTAAAAAAAATAATTGTGATAAAGTATACATAAAATTTTACTTCCATAACCATTTTTAAGTGTATAGGTCAGTAGAGTAAATTTACACTGTGAATTCACATTCACTTCTTTGTCTTACAAAACTGAAACTCAGTAGCCATTAAACAGTTCCCCATTCCTCCTCCCAAGCCCTGGCAACCACCTTCTATTTTCCATGTTTATGAATCTGGCTACTCTAGGGACCTCATGTTCACAATCAATTCTGATTAGAAGAGATATAAAGCATTTTGAAATATACATTTGATCATCTACAAGCATCTCTGACAACTTAGAAAATGCTTTCAAGTGGAATCATAAAATCTTTGTCCTTTTGTGACTGGCTTGTTTCACTCAGCATAATGTCCTTCAGGTTCATCTACGCTGTAGCATGTTGTAGGATCTTTTTAATGGCTGAATAATATTCCACTGTATATGTATACCATATTTTCTTTATCCATTCATCTGCTAATGTGCATTTAGGTTGCTTCCACCTTGTGGCTATTGTCAATACTGCAGTGAACATGGGTGTGCAAATATCTCTTCCAGACCCTGATTTCAGTTCTTTTGAGTCTATGCTCAGACGTGGAGTTGGTGGAACATGCAGTTACCACTACTGAATTTTGAGGTCATAGTATATTATGAGCCTTGAGAGTGAGGACAGAGTCACTTTTATCTTTGTGCCTTCTGAGCATCTGTCATAATGTCTCATAGGTAATAGGCATTCAGCAGGTGTTTGTTGAATGAGTCAATGAGTAAAGGAAGCAAATGTTTCCCAAAATTGCATATGAATGACTTGTGCAGGTTAAAATATTACTCGTGTAGATTAAAATATTTACTTGGTTTATATCAGAAGTCAAATGGCAGGGAAAGGGTGTATATAAATAAATTTTTCAAAATCTGCAAAAATAAGAACCCAAGAGCACTGTATACATTCTTAGGTAGTGATTATATTGGTAGTTTTGTGATAGGCGGTTGCAGCTTTATACACATTTGAAGTAAAATTGTTAAACTTTCCACCTTCCTTTTTGCCCTGTATAGAAAGAGCTATAACCTGTTAACTACTAAAAGTCACAATTGTTTCCAGAATAGTGAAAGTAGCTGTTACAAGAATGATTGTAAAATGTAAAGTAATCGCAAACAGGCTCATGCTCTGTGTAATGATCAGATAACTGGGGTAAAAGCAGCAATTATGTGCTCCTGGACCACACTGGAGGTGAAAGCAAGAAAAGCAGACGCCGTGGCTGCATATTATTAAAAATGGCAACGCTTTATATTTACTTTGCACTTAAAAGTCTGAATGATCTGGCTAACAGAAGTAGACAATACCCGTGCTTTGGAATACATTAAAATGGCACATACGGTAAGACAAATTGCTATTTTATAGGCTTGCCACAATGTAGTAAATTTGTACTTCTGGCTTGATTCATAATAAATTTGCATAACATTTACTGGGGGTTCTCATTGTTGGAGTTCATTCCTTTCAGCCTCTTTCTTAGGGGTGGCACTACTCCATTATAGAAATCCCGGGGTCTACATATGAAAAGAAAAGGGTGGGGTGGGGAAGAAATCCAGCCACAAAGGTCTGTAATCAAACAAGCTACACAAACCCCAGCAGAAAACAGTGGGTATCAATTAAGATTCAGAGAAAAGTCCAGTTTTACATTGGGATACTGGTCTGTACACAGGCCGATTCCCATTTCTTTTTTTGCTTCTTTCATTTTTGGTGCCTCTGAGAGCTCAGACCCGTTGCTTGGGGGTGGAGGGAAGGATGGCAGACTGGAACACCATATTTGTTCAGATTGGGCTTAGAGAGGGTACCTTGATCCAGATGCAACTTGTCAGGGAGAAAAACCTGTAAATCCACCACAGCCACAAATCCACCAGCATTGGCCAGGAAGAAGCTTAATTGGTTTCATAAGAATTAGGCTATGGTTAAGTGAGAATTTGACTGGAAGTCAAAATTATGACAGCTAGCTGGGTGATAGCTGATGGATGTATTGCTATTTTATTCCTAGGGAACAGTTTTCTAGCTGATTGATTTCTTTCAGCCCTATCAAGATGGGATTGAAGCATGTTAATTTAGACAGTGTACACGTTTCTATCCTTAAGATAAAATAAGTACAATTCAGTACTGACATTATTTTGTTGCGTGTACATTGCTTCTTTGATTTCGTTGCATGGTGCAGACAGCCCTTCCAGCCCCGTAACATTCACCACTGTCCATGTCTGCTGGTGAAGTAGAAACAGAGCCTAGAACCCAAAACAAAAAGCATCAATTATTATTATGGGACTTTAGGTGAAAAACTTAATTCCTCTGGGCTGAAAAACAGTGTCCTAAACAACCTGATTTCTGATGCTGCTTCTAGCTGTAATAAAATTCTTGTTTTCTCTGTGACAGTATCCTACCATGTGAGTGGATTTCTGGACGACCACACAGTCAAAGTAACTAAAGAGTCAAAGATTTGAGTTCACATTAGGTGGGAAAATTATCCAGAGAGAAGAGTAATGTTCTTGAACATAGTTCCCCCCACCTCATCTGCTACCGAACCCTTTGAAGGTGTTGATCAAGCCAGTATCATGCCCTGTGGTGCCCTCAGTACTGATTTTCTACTTTTATCTGTATTTCTCTAGAGGGTCTGAGCAAATTATATGCTGATAATTCCTTATTAACCACATTTTTTGTTATCCAAAATGCTGGACCTGTTTGACTTTGGCTTATGACAGCTTCGTTGTATATCAGCAGATACATTCTTTTGGAAGCACAGAATCTAAACAGAAACATGTCTTTCCCCATGACATATGGTGTCGTTTCTTTTTTTAAAAAAAAAAAGTTAAAAACCCAGTCATTACATATAAACACCTTTGAACACTTTAACTTTTTTTTGAAGTTGATCAGGCGAAGTAAATATGCTCAGTTTTGCTACACGGAAGGTAAAATCGGTGTGTCACAAATGAGTAAGTCTAAAGCTTTTAAATCCTAATTGTTTCCCCAAACTCTCCTGAACACAATATCCTGCCTGCAAGATCAGTAATGCCTCAAGAATTTGGGAGCGCTAAGAAATGGAAATACAGCGGTGATCTATACTTCAGCCATTAGGGGCCCTGGTACTGAGTCATAAAAGGGGTTATGCCAAGGACCAACATAGTAATTTGTAGAAATTCAGCTTCTTGGAATTTACTGGGTTCAAAAGGAAAATTCTGACTTTTTGTAAGCGTTTTCCTGTTGTCATAAGAGGTCTATGGGTTTGATTTATGAACAAGTACTGCTGTAAATAATAAAATAATAAAATGGCATGTCAGCAAGGGATAAAGACTTACTTACAGAAGTTAAAGTGAAATTAAATAACTCCCGAGTCCACTTATAAAAGTGCCTGTTGTTCTCAGTTCAGGAACAGTTGAAGGGCAATAAATACTGTGTTAAGAAAGTTGGATGGTCTCACGGTTTAGGCTTTTATAAATGCTTAAAATGGAATCAGCACACCCCCTTTTCCCCGTGCTGAGTTTTGTTTATCTTTGCAACATTTGAAAGCTCTCCTCTGCTGTTTAAGCTAAGGAAGCATGGGCACTTGCACAGCATTTAAAACTCAGATATAAAGCATTTCCAGCACATTATGGATGCGCCGTGGGGTTTGAAGTTAATGTGGATGTCAGGCCAAAGAGGGGAGAACTTGCTAAGATACTGAATAAGAAACTCCTATGCCATTTGCTGTGAGATGAGAATAAAGAAAAGAGAACGTAGAAAAGAAGCAATTTTGTCTTCTTCAGTTGTATCGAGGGAAAATACTTTGTCTTCAAGACAGAAATGACTGGAAGGCATGCAGCTGATTTTCTAGTGTATGGTATGCTATGAACCAAGTTGCTTTGTTCAAGGGAAAAAATATTGGTACATAAGTTGCAATGTAAGTTATATGTATTTTTTCCATAAAGTATTAGGCCTTTGTATAATATGTGCATAATTTTTATGAATCAGAACCTGAATCATAAATAAAATGTTAATTTGTAGACACGTTTTAACTGTGGAGCAGATGGAAAAATAGGAATGTGTTAGAAAACTAGGTATTTGCAGAAGCTAATGAAGTTAATTGGTCTCATTTGACTACCTTATTTTCCCCAACCCCCTAAAGACTGGGCTTTTTTATTTCTTTAATTAAAAATGAGTTTGGTATGTTAATATTATAACCTTTCATTTTTTCCTAGTTTTCTATATAAATGTCTTATTTATAGAACCACCCTTAGGAGTCCAGTATTAGTAAGAACATTAGTAAGCTGGGAGCAGTAAGAAGGGTACTGATGCTGTACAAAAGCTATTAACCACATACATTGGGATAATATGTGCTTTTACACCTTATTATTACTTCCCTGTCCTGTTTTCTTTTGATTACATAGAGAAAGGCCTATTTTCCTCCAGCCTGAAAATGGTACAAGTTAAAATACATAAAATAATGATTGTTGAGTGGAATTTAATTTTTAAATATCAGTACTTGAACATGTTTTGATTGGTTAAATTACATGGTAAACTCCCATTGAAATATCAACAGTGTGAAATCAGAGAAATCACAGCCCTGAGCTAATCAATACCATGTGTGTAGATAATTTCCCCCAATTACTCCTTGAATAAGGAAAAGTTTAAAAAAGCAAAATATTTAGCTATTCACCAAAGAGTGCTTTTTAATTAGAGCTTTATGTTTTGGCTGCCACTTTGGACTATGTCGTGAATATTCAATGTTTTGCTGCATGCTGCAAAGGATTCTGGGACATCGTTTCTCTAATGTCATCACTAACATATTGCATTTGTATTGATTGTCTATGATTTCTGTATACGGATGATTGAGTTTGCGCAAACTACTTAGGGTTTCAAAGGATTTGGATAATGTTACACTGTAGGGTTGGAAATCTCTTTGAATATTGTATCGCAAAGGGACAAAGACATAATTTCAGTGCATTTATTAGGCCCTTGCTGTAGAAATAGGAACAATAAACCATCTTTTTTAAGTTAAGAGATCTTGGAACGGGTGAGTCTAATAAATCCTGGGTTTAAGAAGAGTGGTCTGTGCTGCAGTGTTGAAGTTGTTTATTCATCTGGAATGTATTAGGATCTTGATTAATAAGAAGACATCTGCAGTTTTACATAAAAAGCAGAGCGGGCATTTTGGCAAATAGAATGGAAAGGGAGAAAGAAAAGCCAGTTGCATCGAATGCTATTATTTCCTTTGACCAAACATTGTTATTCCTAAGACTACAGAGCAAACTGACATTTTCCGCCCTTTGACACTGCAGTATAGAATTAAAATTTGTAGCTTTGAGAGCAGTTGGGTCCTCTTAGAGACCTGCATTCAAAATAATTTTATATTTATCATCCTCTTTCCAGAAGATCCAAGTAGAAGAAAAATTAAAAACTCAGTTATTTGATTGTTTGGTTTACTTGATATCAAACATATTAATATTCTTTAATCTAAAATCTAACACATTGTAGAGTATAATTTCACCTTTAATACATTTTTTAAACTTTTCACTTAAGAATCCCTTTATCTCGTAATCACTTTTAACCAAATGGAAGTAACAATGATTTCTCCCCAAGACACCAAAATTTCAAGATGCCCAAACAGTCGCTTTTGGAATAGGGCATGGGAAATTATGGTGTTTGAGGGAAATCAAAATCAAAGCCTGTAAAATTTGTGTAATCCACATATCAACAGCATGGTTTCCTGAATGCCAGGGCATTTTACAAAAGGCAGTGATAAGATCGGAGCTCACTATTTGGAAGATAACATGTTTGGCAGCTAGTTTCTGAAGAATCTGGCACTCACACAGACATTAATCTCTAAGGCCAATAGGTGAAAGATTGTTACAGTCTTTGCTGAAGGCAGAAATCCATGCATATAGCAATCATTCTTATGGGAGTAAAAGGAACAAATCCTGACCAATTTAAAATACCACAGTTTTAAAGAAGTGGGGCCCCAAACAAGGAAAAATAGCTTACTTCAGATCCATTCCACAGTAGAATTTGGCAAACAAATCTCCAATGATAATTTATATATCTGGTGGATACTTGCTGAAAGCTCAGATGACTGTTTTTGGCCACCCAGTCACAGACAAACTAAATAACATACAATAGATTCTGGAAGCAAAAACTTACTTAGTAGGAAGAAGTATTGATAGAATATGTAAGAGCAATGGACAAATGAAAAATGACTGAAGGATGAAATTCCTTAGCGGTCATCAGCAGAATTAGAATTTATGTAGTTAATGTTAGAATGTAGTTTGTTTCAGAATCTAATTACCAGCCTTTACACCCTCCTCCACCCCAAAATGTGATATTTCCGTCAGTTTTAGGCAGAATCTAAATCTTTTATTTTAGCAAAGGCAGCAGAGATCAAAAGCAAAGAAATATGGTGTCATAAATATTTCTTCTTAGTGTACAATAGAGGATGGTTAATACATGATAGGTCAACGCTGTAATACAGGGGCTGGCAAACTTTTACTGTAAATTCAAGATAGTCAACATTTGAGGTCCTGGGGGCCATTCTGGCTTCTGTCACAAGTAGTCAACTTGGCTCTGTTGAGCAACTCATCGTCCTTTATAAATGAATGGGCATGGTTGTGTCCCAATAAAACTTTATTTACAAAAAAAATGCATTTAGCTTGCAAACCCGGTTTGCCAACCCCTCTTAAAATATATTGGTTTAGCATTTAGGAGGTCTTCAGTAAGTGTTAGGTGACTGTAACTTGGATTTTAAAGAAGAACACACTTCTAACATTATCCACCTAAGACAGGAAAATTTGTGGACATATGGCCAATGCCTATGGGACTTATGTATTTATACTTTGTTATTGATGGCTAATTATTGGAGTAATTAGTCATTAATAAGGGGAGAGGTGTGTAAAGGGTTATTTAAAGTTCTTTATCTGGCTAAAGATAGAAAAGTACACAGGCTAAAGGGATTGTTGTGAATATCAACATGGCTTTCCAAAGAATCTATGTTATCTCCAATTATTTAGAAAACCATAAAGTTATCTTTCCCTAAAAGTGCAGATGGAGAAGTTTGCATTTTAAAATGTCCACTCCATAACTGATAGCATCATAATATACATCCATTATCGCAAAGACTTTTTCAGGAGACCCCGGACAAAAAGGAATGTTGACATAGAATTGTTCTTGCTACAGTCACTTTTGCTTGTGTTCTTACTAGGTTGTGTTTCATTGGCCTATGATGATGTAGTATTTTAGGTTCACACTTGTTGACCTTGCATTGATAAGACATTTATTAGAAGTTCCTTTTTATTGTGATGACTGCTTTGTCCTAATCTAACCAGCTAGAGTCTCCTTTTGACCTCCCTTTGACGTGCATGTGTGCATGTGTGTACAGTTTGAAGATAGCTGGCTTTACTCAGAAAGGTGGTCTGTGTCACTGGAGTGGAGTACGGTTGTTTTTTACACATGGGGTTCACAGCTATGATCGTATCCTTCTTGCAGGCAGTGGCGCTAACTAGTCCGGTAGTGACAATGGCAGGCTAGATGGCAGGGAGTTAGGAGGAACAGACATCCCAGGGATTTCTCCCTCACTAATCATATGTGATTAGTCACTGAACCTTTTTTCCTAAACAAGTGAATGCATCCCCTGCATTCTGTCACCACGGCTACTCCTCTGGATCAGGTCTTCCCATCCCTTACTTGGGCCATTGCCATAGCCTCAGAAGTGTACTTTACTCCCTGCCTCTACCCTTCATCCAGTCCTCCCAATCCAGAGGGCTCTGATGGAGTTCCGTCTCTGCTGACTGAAGTCCTTCCACAGCTCCCTGTGTCTCCAGGTAACCCCCAGCCCTTTGCTTGATAGGCAGGTTCTGTCACCAGCTGGGGCCTGACTCTGTTTAGAGCGATGTCTTCTGCCACGTCCTCCACAAACTCTGTGTTCTCGTCCAGATCCTGGCTGCCTGTTAACATCCCCTAAGACGCTTTAAAAAATACTGATCCAAAACTCATCCCCAGCCCAATGTAATTGGAATTTCTGGGAGTGGGGCACCAGGTTTTTTTTTTCCTAGGGAAAGAAGATTTTAATGTGCAATAAAGTCTGGGTTCTTCTGTCTCATCATTTGACATCAGTGTGGGCTCCCTGACTGCATAATGTTTGCTTTTGTATATGCAACTCTGGGTGCACGTTCAGTCCTACCTGGATGCCCTCTTCCAGCCCTGGAAAACTCCGGACTGTTAGGTTCAGCTCAGCGTATCCTTGGGTGGCCTTTCTGTATTCTCCAAGATGTAGTTGGTGCTTCCTTTACCGAGCGCCCACAGTAGTTCTGTAGAGGCCTCTATTACATCCCTGGTTCCGTTGTGTCGTAGTTATATGCCCCCTCCCCTATTCACTAGGCAGTGAACTCTGCAGTGTAATAGTTCAGGGTCTTGGTCAACTTTGGATCTACTGTGCCAGGCAGAGAGTCTCACCCATACATAGGTGCTCGCGATAGCGTTTTGAAGTTTATGGCTGGACCAAGAGACAAGACTGGGGTGGTAGCCAAGACGCACTTGAACGTTTACTCCCTAGTTCACTTGGTGGGCCTCAAAATTATCTTTGTCCCAATGAAAGTTAGGTGAAAGAAGAATTTGCCGGGAGAATTAGTGACGGTTGTCAAGTAGGAGAGCCCACGGGATGAGCATCACCATGGAAACCCTTCCCTGGGGCGGCAAACAGAACAAGGTCACATAACCCCAGGAAAGGATATGGTCAAGACTTTGGGTAAGAGGGGTGACAAAGGACAGAGACAAAACACCAGTGATAACTAAGCAGAATCCTCTCTCAGGTGGGGGAAGAAAATCAATGCTCATGTTGAACTCATTCTAAGGTAACATGCTAGTAAGAGGTAAGGTTGGGAAATTTACCAGAAAGCAAACATGCCTTTAAGAGACAGTAGGTCTAGCGTGCTGGCAGGAAGACTAATGCAAATGACATAAGCCCCAAGCAATTCCTGAAGCTTCAAGAAGATGGGACTAATAACTTGTACTTAATTATGATTATAGTCTTAACAATAGTAGCTACATTTAGGGATTTTGCTAAATCTTTGTGAATTACAGCAATAGAAAATATAGCCACCAAATTAGCTGGAGGGTAAAAAAAGAAAATAGGATAAAACAAAAAAAAACTGTAAAAGAGAATGATTCTTAATCTATTTTAGAAAGTTAATCTACACCTGCGGTTGGTTATGGTGTTATATTTTATGTTCTTACACTAAGAAACCTTATATATTATGAATATTCACAAAATATGAATGAAGTATATTAGCTTTAGAGCAAGAAACTCATTTAATAATTGTTTTAAACTCTTTTTTCATAAAGAGCACACACCTTTAAAAAACATGTGCATTTTAAATAAGCTCTGTACATATTTGTGCATAACCAAGAGTGGGTGGAGATCTCATTCTGCCTACCTTTATATCTCTGTGCCTGGCAAAATGCGTGATGGATGAATGAGTAAAAGTATGGATGGTTAGGCTTGAATGAGTTAAAACAATTGAGACTGCTTTGCCTCGAATAAGCCACCTCTCCACTTCTCCCATCTGCAGAGTGACTGTAGGAAGCTTAGACTAAAAGGCACATTCATCCAAGGAAAAAGCACATTAGTCAAGGATTTATATGTTATAAAAAGTATCCATTGATGACCCACAATAAAATTAATGGAATTTAAAAAGAAAATTCTCTTTTCAGAAGAGACATGCTGAGACGGAACAGCTTTGCATACTGGAGGAAAGGAGATGGATGAAAATTGGCCAGAGCAAAGGTGGTTCATTTGCTTTTTGCAGTTTTCAAAACCACCAGAAGTTTATTTTACAAGTTGTTCACATGGAATTTGTCACGTGTTTTCCAGTGGAACACGCAGTGCGTGGGGATTAGGTTCATGAGCTAGCCCATCTTTTTTTTAACCTGTGAATTTCACAAAGGTCCTAAAAGCAGAGTGAAGGGGCAGAAAGCCAGCAGCGCCTGCAGCCAACCAACACAAGGGCCACTTTGTTGTTCTTCTATAAGGAGGGTGCCCTTTGGAATTTATCTTATTTTGGGGGGTGGAGGGAGAATTAGGTTTATTTATTTATGTATTTTAACGGAGGTACTGGGGATTGAACCCAGGACCTCATGTGTGCTAAGCATGCACTCTACCGCTGAGCTATACCCTCCCCCTGGAATTTATCCTCTTAGAGGGGATAGCCTTTTGCAACTCTTATTAAGGATGCTTCTGGTCTGTGCTGGAGGCTGCTTATAACTGAACAGTGAATTAAACAATAAGCCATAAGCATTGTTTGGAGGAATCTGAATTCTGAGTTTTCATTAAGGGAGCCAGACTCACATTTCTCCAGGATTCACTGCAGGAGCAGGGACTCCGGATCCTTTTTCCTGTATCTCAGGAGCTCTGGGAGCAGAGCAGTCCCCAGCTCCTCTAGAACAGGAGGGAACTCGAGGCTGGGAGCTCTTGTGAGGGCCGAGAGTTTGAGCATCAGTGGCTTCTGTCCCAAGAGGGTGGCCGATCAGAAGTGCTGGCACACATGTGTATGTGGAAGCATCTCTGGGGAAGCCAACAGCAGGAGGACTCCTGTACCGGCAGGGCGGATGCTGCGGTGGGGTACCCTGGAGATGTTTCCAGAGGGCAGGACGGATGTAATTCCCTCTTCACTGCCATTGGGGGAAGAGGGGCTTGGGGTTTCTCAGCGGGAGGTGGTGGAGAGTGAGAAGATGTAGTTCACTCATCTACATCATTTATAAGTTTGGCATTTAGAAGTCAAGGTATTTCTGTGGGTGAACAGCACTCTCAGCATCATAGACTTGAGTTTTGCAATGCTGTCAGTCTGTTCTGTTTTCCTTTGTTCTTTCTTAGTTCTTTGGTGTTGAGAAAACCTAAAAAAAAAAAAAAATGGATAAGCCCTCAATTTCACATCATGATGAAGTTCTCCCAACTTAAGAAGACCACGTCACATTAATTAGAACCCATTTCAATAATTAAAAAAAAATTGGAAAACAAGACACTTAGAGCTTACTTGGATGTGTGATGTAGTGACAGTACTAATCAGTTGCATAATCCGCATTAATCAGTCCTCCCTCAAAGTCAGATTATTAATCAGCTTGATGATCTAAGCAATCGTCTGAGGAAATGAGTTTGTCTTAGAATTTAAAAAGTGATCATGGAAAAGTTAAAAGGAGAGCAATCAGTCAAAAGAAAGATATTCGTGTTCATTTTACTTCATTTATTTCAACACCAGATCTTCTGCTGATATGGAATGACTTTGAGTTTTGACAGGTGGTTCGGAGCAGATAATTACCCCTTCTGACTATGTCCTCTTATCTCCGTCTGGAGAGAAGGCTGTGGGTAAACGTGTCAGTGGCGGGAAGAGTTCCCTGGGACTGCCTCCTGTGCCCTGGTTGGGGGGGCGGGGACAGAGTCAGTATCCTCTGGAGACTAATGAATAGCATACAGGCTGAGGCCACATGCGACATTAAATAGGCTTCAATTGAGGCAAGACTCATTTCGTTTGGCTATTTCAGCTAAACATGAGGCGAGCAAGAAGAAATGCAGTCATTGGCCACTATGGTGGGTTGATAGAAATTTTCAGGCTTTTATCAGTAATGTGGAAACTCAACCATATAAGAAAACTGAGGTTATCCCATCGTGACCAAGCATTCCTAAATGTATGTGTAATCTTCCTGAAAACTCTACGGGGGAAGGTGGGTTTGGGACTAGAAGAAGGTGGTTAGGGGGTGCTGTCAAAGAAATATTTTCAGCAATTCTCTTAGACCAAGTGATGATGAGATCAGCAATCGATCTGGGGCCCTTTTGTTAAAGAAAACACGCATCTACTGAGAGCATATTGTGAAATGGTGGTCGCGAGTATTGGAAATAGTCCCAAGGATTGTGCCCTGTTCCTTGGAGCCTGATTAGAGGTCTTCCTGCCTCTCACAGGCTGGGGCCCTGAGAGCTCTGCCCCAGTCTTTCAGTGGGTCCCCTCCCCTCGTCTCCATTTAGACCTGTCATTTGCATTCATAGGATAGAGACGTCTTAACCACTATAGAGGGTCGAACCCGTAACTCAGCGAGGAGAGAAACCAGGCAGAGCAGAAGCTGTTTGTAAAGTAGGTCTCACCCCGACCCTAGCATCCGTCACCACACACTTTAAATCTTAGACTCGTCCCCAGTAAGAAGGAAAGTTGTGAATTAAACTTATTTTGCAAGAACACTAAAGAATATATGTGTAGATAAAGCCAAACACAAAACAGGACGTAACACGTCTGCTATCTGTGAAAGTTGGGGGTTAGCGTTTTAGGCTGGGGCTGACAATGTGACGTCAACAACTAAATCTCCGAATCTTCTATTACTTCTCTCGAGGGCTGAACATTGTTGGGATGCAATTTTCGGTTTATCCTAAAATTCCCTCCTGTGTGGCCTGGCAGATGTGGAAGTTTGAGACTCTCAGAGACACCCTGTCTGAGAACCTGCTTAGGAGGGAGGGAACACGGGGGTGTGGATTTGGTTGATGACACAGACTATTGAGTGCTTACCGAGAATTGTTTGTCTTCCGCTTTTAGATGGCTTTAATTCCTCCAAATTGCTCCTTGAATAATAGGAAAAAGGCAATTTGAATTTCAGTGACAGATTGGACATAACAGGTTGCAACTATTAGGTCTAATTTTACCATACTGAGAAATAAAATTGCCTAAACATAAACATCGATCACTGATGCAGTAAATTAATTTGTACAGAAAAAGTAGTTTAACTGCAGTGCACATTAAACATAGAAAATTTTCAAAATTACTGCTCTCTGAATTAATTTGTACACTTGTTTACTTGTTAAAAGCATGCATAAATTCTTTTTTTTTTCCTAAGGCAGTGTGGGTTCAAATTGAGTAAGAAATATAAAAAGTGGTGAGGAAATACAGAGCAATGGTTGTCACGCGAAATGATGTGAATACTTGAAAATATATTTTTTTCTCTTACATTTTTTGTGTGTAGATGACTGTTTAGACCATGCTTCGTTGTTGAATCTGTCCGTAGAATCACTAAAGACGTGCTCATTTTCCCCCACCCTCATTATAACAAGATAAATGTGATGTTTTCATAGCCCTGACTTACGTTTGTAAGAATCAGAAGCATGGAGTAATTAGAAGAGGTTTATGGTTTAGTTCATCCATGAGTTTACATGCAAAGGCATCCTAGGGCTTGGAACTGTTAACTTGGCATTCCTGAGCAATCTGAGCCAGAATTCCTTTATACTTAATGCTTAAGAAAATCAAGGAGCATGTTGTCATTGTTACCTGTAATTCTATTATGAGGGATGCATGGCAAAGTTTGGAGGGTATCTTCGCCGATCGTTCCAGCCACTGTGGACCTGGGGCTGGCAATGCGCTTGTGTTTGATACCATCTCCTGCCTACAGTTTTCAAGGACAGTGGTTCGATTCAAATACAGTTCTGATAAGTGGCAGGTTTTCGTGTCTTTAATGCCTTGACAAGGGCATCACTCTCAGGAGAGGGAGGTGAAACCGTTTGGAAGAGGATTCCATCTCTGCTCCTTTGTGCTGACACACTAAGATAATGGACAATTAAGAGAGCCTTTACCGCAGGTGAAAGGATGGGGTTATCACTAATATAAAGGAGCCCGCGGGGTGCTGGGGGATGAAGGAGAAGAGGAATGGGAATTTTTAAAAGGAATATAAACCACACAGATGAGATACCTAATAACTGTTCACATATTGCTCTTCCACAGGGGATAATGGTGCATGATTGGGGTGTTCACTCTTGCTTGCTGTGACTTTAAAAAAAAAAAAAATCTGTTTCACTGCATTTGACACAAAGTATGCAGAAAACTTAGCCCTGTGCTGGCCTGTCTGTCCCGGGGTAGGTGAGCCCAGACAATAAAGAGGTTTGTTTTTGTGGCTCTCAGACCGCAGATTGACTCGTGATGGTCTAAGGCAGTGGTTGTCAATCTTGACTGCATTCCCCAGGGGCCCTGACCCTAAGAGAGTCTGATTTAATTGCTCTGGGCAGGGACCCAGTATTTCTACAAGCTCCTCGGATGATTCCGAGGGGTACCCAGCTTGCAGGCTATTGTTACAGAGTTTGTAAACAGAAGGGTCAAGTCCCTCAATATTTGGGGCTCCTTGGCAGACTGATTCTTTAAGAGATTTGAATAATGGTGTGTGTGTGTGTTGCTGTCAGAGAAGATGTCCTGCATACATGTCCAGTGGCCATCTAGGGTTTATGTGGAGCCCACAGTTAGCACTCAGGTGCTTCCGTAGAAAAGTCCCTCCTCTCTTGACTACTGTTTCTCACTTGCCCTCACTGTCTTTTAGTTTCTGTTTGTTGTTGTTTTTTAATAGATTGTTGGAGCTTGCTCTTCCTGTGATAGTGTGGATAAATGATCCCTGGCCAAGGGAAGGTGGCCTGAATGTGAGGACTCTGGTCAAGGCAAGCTTGCAGCCACATTATTCAGGGTCATTATGCGGTTTAGTACTAGCAGCTTTGCACCTAGTCGTCTTCATCTGATGGGGGCCTGTCAATGACAGGGGAGCACTTCTCATAGCATTTAGCGCTCCTAACAACGAGACAGTCCTGAGTGTTTCCAAACTGAGCGTAGAAGAGGTTAACTGATTTTCTTTTGACTTAAACTTTCATTTGTCTCTAAGAGCCCCAAACGACAATGGAGCACACTGCTTCTGATAAGTACGGGTTCTCCTCAGCCTGAAGAGATGTGGGCGATAAGATAAGATGGCTTGAAAAAAAAAAAAAAAAGAGCTGGAGGGAAAGGAATAGGAGGAGGGGGGAGAGAAGTATGTTAACTGCTCTGACTGCAAAATACCCCCTGGTAGCCAGAGATAAGACACCTTGAGCTACTCAGAAGACCTTAAACAGGATGTAAATGAAGCCAATAAAAATCATTTGAGATCAAGCTACTTTTGTACTCCCCTCCTATTTCCAGCTCTGACAGCAGAAGGCTTAATTTACTGTATGGCCACACTTCCGCACAGAACCCAGGAAGTGGCAGGAGACTGATAGGAGCCATTTCAAAAAAACAAGATATCTGTAATTTCTAGAGAGGGCTGAACTTAAGGCATTCAAGCAGCAGGTCTAACAATGCCTTCCTGAGTGGAAAAAGAGAGTCTAGCTGATCCTGGGAAGCCCGTCTCCCCCACCCCCTCTTCCTCCTTCACATACTCATTTGTTTCATCTTCAGTTTTATGATGACCTTCGTTTTGTGAAATGGTTCACAGGGTGAGCAGCGTTTCATAGCCTGTTGATACTTTTCATCAAGCCAATGCAGCTTGAAAGTAATTATCCACAAAAGTTTAGGAGCTAGACTTTTCCATGTACACATTCGAAATGAGCTGTTTACCCACAACTCTGTGTCCTCATCATGTAACAACACCCAGCCTTTATGTACTTGAAACTTTATAATTCTTCAAAATGGTTACTGTCTTTTTCTAGAAATTTGCAAGCTTACGTGAAAAACACTTTTCTACAGAGAAAGTAACTTATGGCAGCTAGTGAACATTACACTGAAAAGATTGGAAGCTTGGAGTCCTGCTCAATGTTAAGGAACAGGAAGGTAAAGGATAGTGATATCTTTTTCTTCCTGGAAATGCTGCCTCTAGGAAGAGCTGGGACTCAGTTTGGTCTTCGAATAAAGGAGAGAAATCTCTCCCTCAGCGTTGCTGTAGTGCAGAGTGACAAATATGGAAACGGTACAGCCCAGCAGAACAAGCAGGAAGCAGAGGATTTAAATGATTTGGGGAAGATGAATGACTCTACTGTGGTTTTCAAACTCGGGAATACAAGAGAAGCACCATAAAAGCTTGCTAAAATGGGGACTTCTGAGCCCCACCCCAGAAGTTCAGAGTCAGTAGACTTGGGGGGTGGGGTGTTAGGAGTCTGCATTTTCAGCCACAGTCCAGGTGATGGGGGAGCAGGTGGCTGATGGATTATGATAAGAAACGGCACCCTCCGTCATCTGGTTGGTGCAGAGGATCAGCTTTTGGTTTCGTTGTGTGGAGTCATGGTAGCAGCAGTGATCACTGAGGAAGTGGAGCTGGGAGGAAGGTGAGAAGGACCCTTCAGTGGGTCCCTCGTTGGATGAATGGCAGGAAATGTGGCTCTAGAGGCAAGAGCGTAAGTAAGGTGGGGCTGATCACTGCACTGGTTTGATGGGATCTTTTCTTTTGCTTTTATTTGCTAGTACCTGACCCAACCGAACCTCTCCCCTCAGAGGAGAGAATGGAAGAAAGAGAGGGAGGGAGAGAGACCCATTGTTAAGGAGGACGAGGGGAGCGTGTTGTGTCTGTGTGTGTGTGTGTGTGATTTTTCTAGCTAGTAGCCAGAAGCAAAATTAAGTTAAGAAACAGGCTATCATGACTTGTCAACAGCAGGTTATGGGTTCATAGAATTGGTTGGTTTTTGTTTTCCTCTGTGCATGTGCGTCTACATGTGTCTATTAGCATAAATTAGTTTTGTAATAGGAAAAAAAAAAGCCACAATAAAATCTTTAACCAAAAAAGAGAACAGTGTGAAACACTTTTAAGCTCATTTATTTACCCATAAAAACTAGGAGACTCAGTGGCGTTTGAGGTGCTGGTGGTTTTAGTGAGGAGGGTTAGAGAAGGGTGGACTGGGAGACCTACCTGACACATGGATGCAGCTCCTCGCCTGGGCACTGGGGACGAGGGTTTGGGTTTCCGTGCCCCCATCAGCTGCTGTTGTTGGTGCCAAATTGTAACCTGTTACTCAGCCTCGCTGATTTGTGTGTTCCATCTGTAAAATTAGCACTCTTTTCCCCCTACAGGCTAAGACTTCTCACAGACCTTAAATCTAATGTTCCATATATATGAAAAGTTAGGAATGACAGCCTTGACTTTCTTTTCTCTGTGTAGGCTTCAATCAAATTCATTTCTTTACTTTTCTTTGATCCCTCAAGTCAGACCCAGAGGTACGCACATCCCATGCCAAACAACATCAGGTCATCTTAAGAGAAAAGAGTGGAAGCTCAGATGTGGGAGGAGGCTTCGTAAAGACTCAGAAACCAGCCCTTTCTTACAGACAGCCTTGAGTCAGTCCAGATCCCAGAACTGCGCTGGTCGGTTTTATGTCCTTGCGTATTAGAAGCATGCTTTTGCAGGGGGCATACCAACAAGCCTTGGGCATATACAAATGTATGCTATTCATATGCCCCTTTTCAAAAGCAAATAAACCCCCCAAAACAAAATGAAAAGAAACAAAAGCAGTGCTGTAAATTTCTCTATGAAAATTATTCAGAATTGGTGCATTTCACATGTGAGCTAAGCACTGGTACTTGTGGTACTTGCTCCTGTAAATAAATTATCGGGACTGTTAACGAGAAAAAAAATGATAGAATGAACTGGTTTGAATTTTTTTTTTATATTCATTCTAGGGTATTGGTTCTAAGGGAGAGTAAACTGAACCAAAAGTGAGAAATAGAAAACAAAGGGAGAATAAGGTACCTGGGAAATCCATCACATTGATAATCAGCATTATTTTTAGGACTGCCACTTTCAAAATTTGCCTAATTAGGTAAATTTTTAAAAATTGTGTGAATAAGGGTATTGGCATTAAAGGTCTGTGTAGAAATATTTTGTTATGCCCTAGTTAGAATTACTTAAGAACATACTTTTGTCCTTTGTGGTCTATAAACATTATCTCATTTACAATAAAGGTCTCCTTCTATTATTTGGATTACTTGGGATCGAACATGACTTTTCAGTTTTAGTGTTCCTGTGGAAGTGTTCATGTGAAAGTTGATGATTCTGCTGAAACAGCACAGAAGCTCTATCCTGTGAGGATGCATTGCTAACTTGTCCTTCTGTGGATCTCTTCATAGGCACAAAGTCTCAAGATAGTCTAGCATCCCCCAGTTTTTAGAGTTACATGGTGATAGCATGGAACTTCTCCCGAAGATGTATGAACACTGACTGAGGAGTGGATGATACAAACTGCTTTGAGTTGCAGCTGCTGGGTGGTTGGCTAGGTGCACTCACTAGTGATCTAACTGGCTTCTATACAACCTGTGTGAGTCAGTCTGTGCCTTAAAATAAACAATGATTATTTGTCCCAAATCTAATGAATTCCTATCATATTTTAGACACATGAAGATCAAAATCAAGAACATTGTACTATAATACCAAATGGATAATTATAGTAATATTTTCCCCCTCATCTTTGTAACAGCTTTTTCTATATTAGCACACTGTATTTATCACTTTACTGCACAATGAACCCACAGGGGGTGCTAATTGGTCATTAATTAAATTTTAGCCTTTCAACACTTTTGTATTCTCCAGTGGCTTTATCTGCAGTGAAGTATACAGTGTGGCCTTTTTAAACTGCCAAAAATTCATGTCAGCTTTACTGCTGCCATGGTTATAATGCAGGTGAAATTCAGCTCGAGTGAACACCATTTCAGGACTGTTATAATTCCTTGTGACCAAAAGTTTGCCAGCCTTGGACCAAAGCCTACATGTTGGAAAAATATTCAGTAGAGTTTAACATGTCAAAACATTCTGATAGACCGGATTCCTCTTTGAAATAGAATTTGATCACTTTGTTTAAAAATTCTAGTGTGTTAGGGCAGTTCTTAAAAAAAAAAAAATTAACATCGTGGGATGATTTTTGTGAAGTCCATTGTTCACTAATGAAGCCATTTTCAAACTTAGGTTTTGTTTTTGTTTTTGTTTCTTTTAGTGGGAGAATCCCTTTTACTTTATGCTACCCTAATGAAGAGGTTAATTTAAAATCACTAATGGTTAACATGGTAGCACTGAGGAATTTGCTAAGTATCTTTCAAAAGGTGTAGCTATATTTTCAAAGCTTAATAGGTATATTTCACGCTAGAGCAAAGGATTTTGAAGCAAAATAGAATTTGCCCTCAAGAAATTTCTAAACAAGTAAAATAGATATTGGGTGGTGTCAGAACTATGGAATGTGGCTTCAAGGTTTTGAATGCAAGCCATCCCATCGTGGGAATTTTACTCCACTAATGAATTAATCACAGCTTGCCAGTGTGTGCAGCTATTAAAGAATAAGGTATTGCACATTGATTTTTAAGACAGCTGTTATTAGCATTCAGAAGATTTTCGAGGGGTATTTTTTGTTAATTTTTTATTTTTAAACACAGAAGTGCCCCTTAAGTCCTTTAAAATTATTAGAATCTCAATAGGAAGAACACAACTAAATTACAGTTAATTTTTATTTCTTTGTAACGTTTTCACATTTATTGGTTATAACCTAAAGGTAACTTTGACTTTTAGAGTGGCAGTAATAATTTCTTATATTGTAGCAGTTCAGAAAAGCTCTTTCATACAATGTTATGTTTGATTCTTACAATATTATCTATGGGGAAGGCTGGAATTTTTCTGATATTATAGACAAGGAAGCCAAAACTTTTTAAAAACATAGTAATTTGTAGAGTTCATAAGCTAGTTATCAGACCTAAACACATAGTAGGTGCTTAATAAACGTTGGTTGAATAAATGAATAAACAAAATAAGCAATGAAGAAGTGCTTCAAATTCTTTGCAGTATGAGGTCATGTATAAATGCAAGACTGCTAAGTAAGGGAAACACGCCTTGTAACTCAAAAGAGTTGAGATAAAAAGAAAACAGACTTGGGAAATTCACCATGATGATGGCTGTCATTATTAAAGGAAAGATAAATATGGTAAATGATGTAGAACACTTGCAGTCACAGCACTGTAAACAGATGTGTAGCACACGACTGCCAATTATTGAACGCCAAGAGGTTGGTGCTTATCATTAGTTAGATATATTTTTAAGTGAGCCAAACGATGGAAACAGCAAAGCAGTGCTCGCCCCCCGCATAATTGGAAACCACTTTCCCTTCTGTCTGGCTTCAGAGACACGTCTCGGTTTCCGTGAGTGAGACGATGACTTGTTCTTTAACTGGTTTCACGTCAGCTTTTTCCTCTGATTTGAGAGGTGGAGTTAAGTGTGAACTGCTTAAGAATGCACTGTTTTCTGTTTAATTTGGCGGCAGAAGATGGAATTCATTGAGCTCCGTCTGTTCAAATGAACTTTAAGCAACAGCAGGCAAAACATTTGTACTTCTCTGTGCACACGTAATAGAAATGTGTCTGGTGAAAAAGACAGCTTGGGATATAAAGGGCAGGGTTACCTAAGGAGGGCGGAGGAGGGTGATAGCAACTTCTGTCTCTTATGGTGGCTCATCCGGAGCATTAAAGGATTGTTGGGGAGAGTGAGCCTCTTTTTTTATTAGGGAGTATTGAAAGAAAAATAATAAAAACCTCTGAGCTCTGATACCTGGAATTCATCTTGACTGTTAACAAAAATGTGCACTGCCAATTGCTGCTCCAACAGCTGCTGTCATTAATGAGTGACCACCCTTTCCCTCGTAACCTGACTGTTAATGCATTTAATTGGTCCTTCCAGAACAATTTGTAATATTACAGAATTTAAAAGCATCTGTGAGTTATAAATAATTTTAAAGTTCACTTTTCTCTTTTGAACATCCAGTAAAGAGTATTCATTTTCCAGTAGTTAACTGAGTTATATGACAAAGGAATGAATTTATGAGGGACTGTTGATTTTAAAAAGAAGTATGCTAGTTATGTCATTAAAGTTTTCGCTTTTCTAAAACTGTTGACATTTCTGTTGAGAATGAAAGGAAACAATTGTGTAATAAAGTCATAATAGTTTATTTAGAATGACCATATCCTTCAGCAATTTAAATCATTGCTTTAAAGATGTATTGTGCTATTTGGTTAGACGATTTTAAATATGATGTTGTAAAGTTGTTACTGTGATGGCTCCGGGTTAACATGGCAAATATCCTTGTTACCTGTGTCTATTAAACACATATTTCAAAATATTGTTCTCTCTTGATAGTGCCTGACTTCTCTTAGCCTTTGTGCACACCTGTGTATTCCCCTCAAGGTTCTCAGTTTAACTATCTTAAGGTGTCTTAATGAATGAAAAAATGACTAGGAACTCTATTTAATATGAAAGTTCAGAACTGCTCCTACAGCATGCTGGCAGAAATAATCATTTTTAGCCAGTGGAGGAAATAACCTGGAAATTGGCTTTGGTCTTATACTTTCTCCTATTGTCCTACACTTAAAAGAATCATCAACTAAATGAACTTATTTTGATGTTAAATAATGCAGTGATTGTGTTGCTAGTGTTTCAAGGATAAGAGAGGTAATTTGAAAATTACATACTTGGCCTCAGGCTTACATAGCAAAATACTTGTTCCAAGGTTATCTGTCTGTAAAGACCCAAGATTATATCTTATGTATGACGGTTTAATACTCAGAACATTGTTAGCTTGGACTTATGGTCCATTGATTTTTAGATATCACCAACTATTTATATTTTATTTTCTTGATAGCTGAATGTACAACTGTGAATGTTTAACGCACTGTAGATTTCAGTTGGGCCAGTCCTTAAAGCTGACATTCCAGTAGTTGCATTCAAGGAAAGAGAATGTTACAGTCTGTTTATACTGTACACGCAGACGCTTATATGTGGAAACGTAAATACATGCAACACACATAAATCTTTTTGTTTACATATGCAGCTTTTCCTGCAGCGGTGATCGGTGCCCTAGAAACATTCACTAATCTTTGTAACGCCCCAGAGGGTAAGTAGCAAGAATTATTATCTTCATATTGCAGGTGAAATTCCTAGGTAGGGGCAGATTAAATGACTTGGCCAGGTCACTCTAAGTCAGTTACGAAGCTGGAAATAAAATTCCAGACTCTTGACTTTTAGTTATTCTGAGTCACTGCCCTCCGAAAACAGAGGTACCGGCCTGTCAGTGTTCATTCTTCTTTTCCTCACTTGGAAAGTGACCAGTGATGTAAATCCCATCCCTGTTAGGGAAATCTCGCTGTGTGGTACTTGCACACGTATGATACTGAGCCCCCAAAGGGCCGTGTGGAGGGTACTGTGCCGTCACAGTGAATGAGCGCAGGTAGCAAGAGGACGTCAGCAAGCCAGCTGCGCGTGGGCTCGGCCCTACAAAGAGCTGGAAGTACTGGGAATGTCCGTAACTTCAGAGATTCGGATCACTTCTTTAACGTCTACAGTGGGTTGATCACTTTGACACTTTACTTTCTCCTTAATAATTTCAGGATTGCCTATATTGTTGGAGTCAGCATTCTAAAAGACTTGGCCCCTGCCCTCCAGCAGCGTGTGCCCTACCATAACTGAGACTGAGACCTGCTTAGAGGTGCAGAAGGAGCATTAGCATCACCCCAAACCTTCCTGCACATCTTCTCTTCCTCTTTCTTTGATCTTATTTTTTATTGGCTACTTCCATCAGATTTGAAAGCCAAAGGATGCCTGGGACCCTCAGCATCTCTCTCCCGCAATGACAGGCTGTAAATGGACATTATTAGTCCCCCGTCTGGCGACCCAGCAGCCCTTCCTGGGGTTTTTTCACCTGTCCATCCCCCAGCCTGTAGGATACAGGCACACCCAGTGTTTGCTCTCTCCTCCCAGGTTGGTACCTGAGGGGCAGTGGCTCTGGACTTTGTGTGCTGGTGTCTAAAGAGGTACTCTGTACTCTGGTGTCTTTTTTTTTTTTCTCCCCCTGTGGAATACCTCCTTCTAGTCTGCCTTCACTCTTCTGTTCCCGAGCACTTGCCCCCATAAATGTGACCGAGCAGGTGTTGCCGTGCCGCTAACTGAGTTTCCAGCTGTCCTGCTCCGACGCAGACCCGGCAAAATCTGTCCTCTCAGGCAGACGAGAGAACCATTCAGCCTGAGATGGAGGTCTTCCTTGCAGGATAGGGCCGTTTTGTTGCCAGAAGATGGTCGGGAAAGCCTGGCCGGCTAACAAAGACAGGCCTTCAGCGGCTGGGTGTAGTTCCAGCTCCGCATCCCCTTTGGCAGGAGCACAGAGGCTGCTGCAGTGTGGCCAGCCAGCAAAATTAGGAAATAAGGACCTCTTTTATTTACTCAGGCTGCTGAATCATGGGCATTCCTGTCTGCCTGGAGAAAAGTCAGGCGGCTCTACTTTCCACGGAAAGTCTCAGGAGTGTTGGAGACTTTCATCTCCGAGTGTTCACACACTTGTTTTAATGTGCTTTATGGAAATGGTGAAACTCAGCAAGTACAGTTGCTGTAGAAAAACATCTGCGCTAACTGTGCACACGCATTTGCATCTTTAAATAGACTTTCAGGCCACAGAGTTGGTTTCCAGCAAAGTTGTTTTGTTTTGTTTTGTTTTCCTTTCCCGTTGTAAGAGCTACAGCTCTCCGAGAGTCAGCTAGTGTGGAGTGACGGATTCCAAAAATTAAAATTTAACATGGACACGTTAAGTGCTTCACATTGAAATGCGGAAAACTTGCCATAACACAGAAAGACATTCCTGTAAGTAGCACTGAGTGAGTGCCAGAGGGGAAAAAAGTTCAAGCTGATGCAGTGACGGGAGTTAAAAGAATCCTCCATGGTTTCTTCCGTATGGAAAAGAGAACTTGAAATTGTTTAAGTCTATATTAGCCGTTTATGCATAGTTTGTGTTGCGACTGCCAAAAAGCTGAAGGGAATGGGGATGGGTAGTTTTCAAAGACTTAGGTAGACCTCAGGGCACGTTGGCAGCAACACCACCACCACCACAAAAGTCTTGGGAGATTCTGATACCCTTAGAGCATGGACCAACACCCCTGGGAGTTTTTTCAGTGAGTTCCTTGTGCGTCCCAGGGAGAATAGGTTCATTTATAGCACTAGCGAATGAGTGTTTTACAATTTAGATTTTAAAACAGAAGTCAACCTTTCTTGAAACCTTTGTTTGTTTTTCTAAAAGTAGCATTCCCCGCTCAGACTTTTTACTTCTGCTCAGTGTCTCCATCCTCCAGCTGAAGTCTTATGCATCCTGTAGGCAATTTCCATGTTCAGTTACAAAGACACATCATCTGTGATTATCACGTCTTTTCTTTTCCCCCAAGACCAAGTAACAGGGACAGAAGAGAGACTTAACTGAAGGTTTCTAGCTCTCTTGAATCTTGGTTTCAGTAAAAAGCTTGATCTGAACCCTCAGCTCACTTGACATGTAGTTGAAATTTACAAGCTTAGAAGAACAGTTATGTAATAGGCATGGCCCACAGACAAGAACCTGATTTAAGCATGGTGTCAGGGATTGCATACTATTTCTAATGGTCTGTTGCTCTATAATTCTTTGTGCATTCGTATAATAATATATCATGCCTGGACACAATCTGCAATTTGGTAATAAATTCACTTGCTAAATTTTCAGGCTCAATAGTTCTATTCTTCCAGTCTAGATGCATGACAAATTCTGATTCACTGTTTTCCCCAACTGTACAAATGAGGTGATGCATTTGAAAATATTTTTAAGTGAAACAACAGGATGTAAGCCTAAATGATATAATGTGTGAGAAGTGGTAATTTTTTTTTTTTTGCCTAGAATGCTGAGCAAATTTAATAAAATAGTAAATTTTTTAACTTAGAAGAAATATTTCAAAACTTCGTTTTAGGGCTACCAGCTTTAGGTGGCTTATAAGTTTTTTAAGGGAAAAGCTAGATCATCACTGAGGTTGTTTTCATTTTTTGTTTTCAAAATTGTGTCTCTATATATAGGGTGATGATTTGAGTTTATATGCATATATTCTTTATATGTATTCACCTTTAAATTTAAATCACACCCACAATGATCAGACCCTGGAAACACGTTGGATTATGGATTTATATAAATGATGATGCAAAATCATGCGGTTTTCAACTTGTATTGCGAAGCTTTGTTGCAGTGGGCAGGGATCCAGGAATGGTGTTTGGTTGTTTTCTCAGAGTTAGATGGTTGCCATCTGGCATTGATAGTGAGATGGTGTTGTCATCAGTTTCTAGATGCAGGAAAGGAATGATCCTCATCTGTTTCCTGTGGATAAGCAAGAGGTTGATAATCTAGTAAAATCTTGTTACCTTAAAGAAAGCAGACGTGGAATTTGTTTACATAATGCTTGCCAGTTTCCACTTTTATAATATAGCTTGCTGGTGAACTTTAGCTGTGAAGAATTTAAAAATGTATTTGATCATATTCTAATTGCATATTATTAAAATACCCCAATAATATTCTAATAGAACCTGTTTTTCCCATAAAATCACTGTTGGAGCTCCAGTCCATGGTCTTGTCTGCATTTATGAAAAATCTTTCTCCTTTGGAGAGTGAAAAGCTCTTATAACGTCTTCTGATCTTGAATGAGAGATTGTTTTGAAAAGCCAAAAAGAGGTTTCACAACCTATTTGAGAAGGCCTCATTTTCCACTTGGATGTTAAAGGGACAGAAGTAAGAGTGTACACTTGCTATGAATGTGGTTAAAAAACACCTAACAGAGGGGAGAGTTCCATCGTGGGTAACTTGCTAAGGTTATATCTGGCTTTCAGGCTTGTTTGTCTTCTCTTTGTTACTCATAAATCTTTCAGCATTTACCATAATCATTTATCACTTTTCCTGTTTCCAGTTTTTCACAAGTTGCTTTGTCTCTGCTCACCTCAAAGTGCAGGTCCTGTTTGGCTAAGGAAGTTCATGCTGCTGAAGCTTTTGCAAAAGGAAGAGATGGTGGGCCACCTCTTGAACTTTCCAAACAAAATACACTCTTACAATCTGGCTCTTGTGAAACTCTCATTTTTTTTCTTGATCCCAGCTGATCCCAGCTACATGTAATATCTACCAGTACCCTTCTAACGTTGAATAATCCATTTTCTGGCCTGTGCTATTCGAATCTTTCAGTTATTGAAGAAATCCTGGCTGTCCTTTATTACACAGGACATAATTATTACTGTGTTTTCTGTCTTCTTTCATGTGCTTACTTTTTAATATTTTTTTGCTGAATGCAATAAGGCCTGTATCAATAAGAACTCCATAAAAGATTTTGGTCTTCAGAATTGCCTTTTTATATAAAAACAAGCAAAATGCAGAGGGAATTTTTTATTAAATATTAGACATCTGGGTTGACTGCATTAATTTTAAATCATTCCTGTAATATTTCCTCTTTTCATTTGGTTCTTCAGATGCTCACATAATATGCAAATCACTTTAGAATGAATACAAAAGAAACGTTAAACATATTAAAATCTGCATTTTAATAAAATTGTCAATGCATAATATATACCTTGCTTCTATGGAAGAATCATAAGAAGTAATAAAAGGGTAATTTAGACATAGAACTATTTAATATCTTTTTATATTTTACAATCCAGTGAAAAGTGAACATAGAATAAAAGCTTCGGGGTCAGATTTGAAAGTGTTCTACTCCAATATTGTCTCCTCTTTTTTTTTTTTTTTTTAACTCTAAAAGGTTCTAGTTGGTCCAGCCCTGGGTACTTGTTGACATGGTACAGTAAGCTCATTCCTGAACTCTCGACACAGACAATGACATGTTCCAATGCTTCTCATTGCAGATGGAGTGGACGTGGAAGATGATCCTACTTGCTCCTGGCCTGCTTCCTCACCTTCCAGCAAGGACCAGACTTCCCCCAGCCATGGAGAAGGTTGCGATTTTGGAGAGGAAGAAGGCGGCCCCGGGCTCCCGTATCCATGCCAGTTCTGTGACAAGTCGTTCAGCCGTCTCAGCTACCTAAAGCACCATGAGCAGAGCCACAGCGACAAACTGCCTTTCAAGTGCACCTACTGCAGTAGGCTGTTCAAACATAAGCGGAGCCGAGATCGCCACATCAAGCTCCACACCGGGGACAAGAAGTACCACTGCAGTGAGTGCGATGCCGCGTTCTCCAGAAGTGATCATCTGAAGATCCACTTAAAGACTCACACGTCCAACAAGCCATATAAATGTGCCATTTGTCGCCGTGGGTTCCTGTCCTCTAGTTCCTTACACGGACACATGCAGGTTCACGAGAGGAGCAAGGACGGCTCCCAGTCCGGTTCCAGGCTGGAGGACTGGAAGATGAAGGACACTCAGAAGTGCAGTCAGTGCGAGGAAGGCTTTGACTTCCCGGAAGACCTCCAGAAGCACATTGCCGAGTGCCACCCAGAGTGCTCCCCGAATGAGGACCGAGCGGCCCTCCAGTGTGTCTACTGTCACGAGCTCTTTGTCGAGGAGACGTCCCTGATGAACCACATGGAGCAGATTCACGGAGGGGAGAAGAAGAACTCTTGCAGCATCTGTTCCGAGAGCTTCCACACCGTGGAGGAACTGTATAGCCACATGGACAGTCACCAGCAGCCGGAGTCCTGCAACCACAGCAACAGCCCCTCCCTGGTCACGGTGGGCTACACCTCCGTGTCCAGCACGACTCCAGACTCCAACCTCTCCGTGGACAGCTCGACCATGGTGGAAGCTGCCCCGCCAATCCCAAAGAGTCGAGGGAGGAAGCGGGCTGCTCAGCAAACCCCCGACATGACCATCCCCTCGAGTAAACAGGCAAAAGTTACCTACAGCTGTATTTACTGCAACAAGCAGCTGTTTTCGAGTCTGGCGGTTCTACAGATTCACCTGAAAACTATGCATTTAGATAAGCCAGAACAGGCCCACATTTGTCAGTATTGCTTGGAGGTACTACCCTCCCTCTATAACCTCAATGAACATCTTAAGCAAGTGCACGAAGCTCAGGACCCAGGTCTGATTGTTTCCGCCATGCCGGCCATAGTCTACCAGTGCAACTTCTGCTCCGAAGTCGTCAACGACCTCAACACCCTTCAGGAACACATCCGATGTTCTCACGGATTTGCGAACCCTGCGGCTAAGGATAGCAACGCTTTCTTTTGTCCCCACTGCTACATGGGGTTTCTCACTGACTCTTCTCTCGAAGAGCATATAAGGCAGGTCCACTGTGACCTCAGTGGCTCCCGATTTGGGTCTCCAGTGCTCGGGACTCCGAAAGAACCAGTAGTAGAAGTCTATTCTTGTTCCTACTGTACGAATTCCCCAATATTCAACAGCGTTCTCAAACTGAATAAGCACATCAAAGAGAATCATAAAAACATTCCCTTGGCCCTGAATTATATTCACAATGGGAAGAAATCCAGGGCCTTGAGCCCCCTCTCTCCTGTGGCCATAGAGCAGACATCTCTTAAGATGATGCAGGCGGTGGGGGGTGCGCCTGCACGGCCGGCCGGAGAGTATATCTGTAATCAGTGTGGTGCTAAGTACACGTCCCTAGACAGCTTTCAGACTCACCTGAAAACTCATCTCGACACTGTGCTTCCGAAACTGACCTGCCCTCAGTGCAACAAGGAGTTCCCCAACCAAGAATCCTTGCTGAAGCACGTCACCATTCATTTTATGATCACTTCCACGTACTACATCTGCGAGAGTTGTGATAAGCAGTTCACGTCGGTGGACGACCTTCAGAAACACCTGCTGGACATGCACACCTTCGTCTTCTTCCGCTGCACCCTGTGCCAGGAAGTCTTCGACTCGAAAGTCTCCATCCAGCTCCACCTGGCGGTGAAGCACAGCAACGAGAAGAAAGTCTACCGCTGCACGTCCTGCAACTGGGACTTCCGCAACGAGACGGACTTGCAGCTGCACGTGAAGCACAACCACCTGGAGAACCAGGGCAAAGTGCACAAGTGCATCTTCTGCGGCGAGTCCTTCGGCACCGAGGTGGAACTGCAGTGCCACATCACCACCCACAGCAAAAAGTACAACTGCAAGTTCTGCAGCAAAGCCTTCCACGCCATCATCCTGCTGGAGAAGCACCTGCGGGAGAAGCACTGCGTGTTTGAGACCAAGACGCCCAACTGTGGCGCCAACGGGGCCTCGGAGCAAGTGCAGAAGGAGGAGGTGGAGCTGCAGACCTTGCTGACCAACAGCCAGGAGTCCCACAACAGCCACGACGGGAGCGAAGAGGATGTGGACACCTCGGAGCCCATGTACGGGTGCGACATCTGCGGGGCGGCCTACACCATGGAGACCCTGCTGCAGAACCACCAGCTGCGGGACCACAACATCCGGCCCGGGGAGAGCGCCATCGTGAAGAAGAAAGCCGAGCTCATCAAAGGGAATTACAAGTGCAACGTGTGCTCGCGAACCTTCTTCTCCGAAAACGGCCTCCGGGAGCACATGCAGACCCACCTCGGCCCCGTCAAACACTACATGTGCCCGATCTGCGGGGAGCGCTTCCCCTCCCTCTTGACGCTCACCGAACACAAAGTCACCCACAGTAAGAGCCTGGACACTGGGAACTGCCGCATCTGTAAGATGCCGCTCCAGAGCGAGGAGGAGTTTCTGGAGCACTGCCAGATGCACCCCGACTTGAGGAATTCCCTGACGGGATTCCGCTGCGTGGTCTGCATGCAGACCGTGACCTCCACCTTAGAACTCAAAATCCACGGGACGTTCCACATGCAAAAGACGGGCAACGGGTCTGCGGTCCAGACCACGGGGCGTGGCCAGCACATCCCCAAACTGTACAAATGCGCATCTTGCCTCAAAGAATTCCGTTCCAAGCAAGATCTGGTGAAACTTGACATCAACGGCCTGCCATATGGCCTGTGTGCCGGCTGCGTGAATCTCAGTAAGAGCGGCAGCCCGGGCGCCAGCGTCCCTCCCGGCACGAACAGACCGGGCTTGGGCCAGAGTGAGAGTCTGAGTGCCATGGAGGGGAAGGGCAAGGCCGGGGCGCTGAAGACGCGCTGCTCCAGCTGCAATGTGAAGTTTGAGTCGGAAAGCGAACTCCAGAACCACATCCAGACGGTCCACCGAGAGCTGGTGCCAGACAGCAACAGCACGCAGTTGAAAACGCCCCAAGTATCGCCCATGCCCAGAATCAGCCCCTCCCAGTCGGATGAGGTAACTTGCCTTTTTAATGTTTGCTATTTAACCTCCTCGAGAATCTGTCTCCACTTTATGTTTACACTTTGCTCAGCTTTATTTATGGTCACGGGCTGAGAGATGCTTTGGCTGGAAATGAAGTGGTGTTTTCTTTTCCCCCGTAGCCATTAGCTAGCAATTACTTGCTTCTTGATAAGCAGCATTTTGGCTTGAATGGTGCAAAATAGGACTAATTCCAGACTCCCTAGGATCTTGTCTTCTCTGTGACTGAAGAGACCAGCGCTCATGCCAGCACCACCTGAGATCTGGACTCTCAGCGTAGCTTCACCGCGAGTTGAAATCCCCAGCTATGACTTGTGTGTATGGCAGAGAGATAATGACACAAAAGTAAGATGCCATGAGCCAACATGCTGGCTCTGAGTACATTAAAAAGAATATATATAAATGTATATTTGCGGGTAACAATTTGGGTAGGGGTGGCTTTTTAATACCATGTTGTCAACATTCACTGTTTTTCTTTGTCTTCTGGGTAGTGAGGAAAATATTTTCTCACAACAGGATTTTTTAAAAGCCTCGACATTTATTAAGCACCACATGCTCAATGTTCGTTTTAAAGGCACTCTCCCCAAGTCCTCACTCTCTGCGTTTGGGTTTCCAAGTGAACTTTTTTTTACCCTTAGTTGAAGAGTTGTTTCGTGGTTGTTTTTTTTCCCCCCTCACTATGAGTATGAAAAACAAGTTCATTTACAGTGGAAGTTTGTAAGTCATCATTCCTTGAAGCTGAACAGAGGATGGCTCATCTTATTATAATTTCTTTACGTGGCATCACCTGGTTTCTAATAGCTCTTTCCACTTCCCTACCTGCCCCTATCTGGAGATCCAGCCAAATGAAAACCCCCGGGAGACCCATCTCCCTTCAGTCTGGGGTCACTGCATTTTCCTTATCTTGTCTCTGCACTCACACCCCTCTCCGAGGCCCCCCTGCATCTCCCACAGATAACATCAGTCAGCTGGTGGGGGACAGCGGAGGAAAGGATACGGAGCCCATCCTCCCAAATCCAGGCAGCTGTGTGACAGGCAGCCTCCCAAACTTTGAAGCTGCTTTCTTTTCTCTCCTCCTCAAGTAAATCTGCACCTTTCTGTCATCTAAATAAATGCAGTCTTTTCAAACTGATGAGGACAGCTGGAAGAACATCCTTTTGATGATGGTTCACGACTCATGTGCTGGATCAAATCGTTTCTTTTGAAACAGATATTTCTAGATATAGTCATATGAAACGAATTATTTTTTTCCTGACTTTTTATTTTGAAAACGTTTAAACTTATAGGAAAGGGAATAACACAGCAAACACACGTGTGTGTGTTCGTGAATCCATGTTAAAGATTTACCAGAAAAGAACATCGTGTTACAGTTTTCTCTCTTTGCAACCTTTTTTTTTTTTTAATTAACCTGAGCAATGTGTAAGTAAGTTGTAGCCATCACATCTCCTAAGAATAAGGGCATTTTCCTATTTAAACACAATATCATTAGCTCAGGCAAGTATTTAAATCAGGTAAAGAAATTAAATAAATCTTTACTACCATCTATAAGTCCATAATCAAATTTCCCCAATAATCCCCCAAATGTTTTATCTTTTAATGCTTTTGAAAAGAACCCTTTAAAAAATTTATGCAGAATATTATTCCTCTCTTTGTTTTGTTATGTTTAACATATAGAGAAGAGTTTTTGTATTCATATTTAATTTGAATAGGACATAAAATTGGTTTAAAATGAATCTGCGTGTGTGTGTGTGTGATTGTGATGGTATGTGTGCATTTAAAATCAAGCAAAACCAAGCTCTTGTTTCTTAGTAGATTGTTTATGGAAAGGCATATGCCTGTTTCTTCTTATCTCTTCATGGCTTATATTTTCTGATATTTCTTAGTTGCTCTATATTGTAATAGCATTTGGGGTGAAATATTTTAAAAATGAAGGAGGACGTGTGAATAGTCTTCACATGTTAATTTGGTTAGAGTTGATTAGGAAAATTTATCTTTACGGGATGGTCAAGTCTTCAATTATACCTTAAAATCTTAATTATAAAGCTTAACTATATCCTTCACTTACATAGAATAATACAGAAAATATTTTAAAGTACTTTTTTATTTTAATTCTTACAATAGTGTTTTTTTAAGCACCTAGCTACTGAGGGTTAAAATGATTCTATGCAAAAGAGTATCTCCTTATTAAATCTGATTAATAACTTGTAGCAGTGCCCTTAGTTGGCCACATATTAAGATTCAGTTGCACATTTTTCCTTTGTGTCACAAAAGTTCACTAATCTATTTAACATTTTCATCATTGTCACTGTTTTTTCTTTATCATATTATTTGTCATAAAATTTCATATGCCTACTTCCTTTCTGGTACTCTCTACAGTTAAAAATGGAAAGTAGACTATATTATCTGGATTGACATAGAAAATTATCCAAACATAGGTAGAGTTTTACAAAAAGCAGCCTAAAAATAATGTATCAGCAAGAAAAGACATATAATAAATACTAATTTGTTCCCATTCTTCGTTAGCCAAGCTAAGCAGCTATGACTTACTGTGAGTATCCTATAAAGTTTTCACCAGCAGAAGTAAAGGAGAAGTTATTATGTGAGTCTTTGCCAACAGACAGGTATGCCATTTGGGACGAAGTTTTATCACGAAAAGAAGTATGACATCTACGCCCCTTGACTTAGATGTCCTAGGCAGGAACTGAAGGACCTAGCAATGCAGGTGATATTTTCATCTCTTCTTCTTGCTGAGGATTGAGGCTTCAGAAGGGAAAAGAAGACCTCGGGAGGTAATAAAACCTGGGGACATACGTATTGTCAAGAACCAGATTAGATTCTTCTGGACTATGACTTAACGATCACATTAGAGTACTGGTAGACACTGGAGTGCACCTTTCAAAGACTGACAAGAATGTTATTTGGTTGAGACTTGAGTACCTATTTAAAGGGGATTTAGATACAATCTGGGGAGGGATAAGTACTTTATAACCCCATATAACCCAAGAAATGGATGAAAGACAAGACATGTGACAATTAAAGGACAGTAGTAGATAGTTCTCATGTGATGGAGAGATTTGGAAATGGAGGCAGAAGATCTGAATTTGAACTCCCATTTCTTATGCATGATGATTTCTGAATTTGTGAAAAATGTTTTCTTTGTGCCCAAATCCTGTAATTATCAATCTAAATTTGCTGTGGAGACTTTGTTTTGAATAAGACATTTGGGGGAATCTATTCATTTCCCTTTGCTCCTGAAAGGTTGACTATAATATGAATCTGTACCTGCAGTGATTCCATATACGGCAGAGAGAATTTGAGTCAGGAAGAACGCTGGACATCTAGCTTTTTCCACACATGAAGCACCTTACAAACTTACTGGCATTTACTGTGTGTTGAATAGATGTCAGTTCTTCTGGAGTTAGTTGACACTGGTCAGCTCTCTGGTCAAACGCTGCCCCTTCTGGACCTCAAAGTGTCGTGTCATGATAATATTGGAAGTCTGTTTCCCTCTGCCTCCATTTCCCCGGGACCCTTCATAGCCAGGTTTCTCTGAGGGGTGATTTACTCACATTTCAATTTGCATCATCCCCACTGTTCCGTTGAAGATGCTCTTGCAGGGGTTACCAGTTATCTCCATGTTTCTGGATGCATGTATGGCGCCACCAAATCAAAGCTAGAAGGGATGATGGAGGTCATCCGGTTAACTTAAGCTCATTTTTCTACAGACAACAAAACAGAGCCAGATAAATTGAGAACTGTCTAAGGTCACGTAGCTAGTAAGTAGTGTAGACAAGAGGCTCTGAGAATCCAGGTCCCCAGCTCCAGGTTCAGGATTCTCTTTTCATAATTCCACTGGCATTTTCCTCTAGCTGCAGCCTCATCCTTGTCTTTTTCAGAAAATCTTCTCGGTATTGCTGTCTGGTTTTCTCTTGTCATTCACCGCTTCCACCCAGCTTCTCTAGAAGGCCTTCTCTGATCCCAGCTTCCCACGACAAGCATCTCCCTTTCCCTTGAATGCCCTGTCTATACAACATGTTATAAATCTTATATAAAAAATGTTACAGGGCTTTGTAATTATCTATGTACATTTCTCTTTTCTACCCATGAATTCCTTGCGGCAAGAATTTACTCAACCTGCTATCCCTAATCCCTATGACAATGTCAGGCCCATAGCGGGCAGGTGCCCCCATGGTGGGTGTGGTGGAGCTGCGTCTGCCTGGTGGCTCCCCCAGAGCCTCTTCCCACACCTGGCAGCATGGCAGGACAGCTGGCTACCTGGCTTTTCTCATGCAGGAACTACCTGATACAGTGACTGGAACCTAGAAGGTGTTAAATAAATTTGGGTTGTTCTGCTGCTTGTGTTAACTATAGGATCGCTATTCATAACTTTACACCATTTGAACTCAAAATACTGCTGTTGTGTTATTGAAGTTCTGTCACAGATATTATGAGCATGTACAGGTCTGCTCCGACTCCAGGACTGCCTTCTCAAAGAAGTTGTAATTATCCTGCCAGGGTTGCCAGTGGTCTCCAGGCTCATTTCTCCGTCGCATTCTGCAGAGTGGACGGCGCCTTCCCGGCCACGCCCCTCTCTGACGTCCCGGCGTGCCCTCTCCTGGTTTTCTTGCTCTCTCTGCCCTTGGAGGTTTCTCATCCTGTGCCGGTTCTAAAAGTGTAGGAATTCTTTGATGCTCATCCTTGGTCCTCTTTTTCTTCTCTGTCTACTCTTTCAGTAGGCATCTCCTCTGCTCATGTTGCTGCAACTATTTTTTTTTTTTTTGCTAAGAATTCCCAAATTTATGTTTCTAGCCTAGATCTCCTCTTAGTACCAGATGACTGAGTTCTGAAGTGTAATGTGTTCAAAGTAAACTCTTGATTCTCTCCCCTGAAGCCTATCTTTTTCCAGACTTCCGTCATTTTAGTAATTCGTCACCCAATGACTCAGGCAAAGCAAGAAACCTGAGGAATCATTCCTGATTCCTCTGTTTCCCTCATTCCTCACATCTGGTCTATTAATAAGTTCCCATCCGTTCTTCATGCTGGGACGTGTCAATCACATGAAGTTCCTCAGTGGCTTCCCATTTCACTCAAATAAAATCCCAACCTCTCACCAGTTTATGAGGCCACACACATTCTGGCTGGCCTGGCTGCCTTCACCTCGTCCCGGTGGCTGTTCCTCATGCTCCGCTCCCAGCCTCCCAGCCTCCGGAGTGGGGGTCCGCTCCTGAGTCTTCACGCACGTGCTGCTCCCTCCCCTGGCCCGCACTTCTGAGCCAGCCTGTCTGCACCGTGGGTTCTTTCTCAGCTGTCAGGTGGCCCTTCCCTTAACTTATGACATTGGTCTCCTCCTGAGGATTTCCTTTTAAAAATAGTCATTTTTGTTTACTTCTTTATTTCCTTCTTCCCCTTTCTCACCTCGAACATCCAACAGTTTATCATAAGAGCTTAACAAATATCAGTTGAATAAATGAACGTAGTATAAGCACTTCAAAGTGATAGAAATAGTGTCTGCTCCATCCTCTGGTGTGTATGCAGGAATATCTAGTAATCGATACACACAGGTAGAAAGTTTACCCAGAAGTACTGTGATGCTTTAAAATGAGGTGTGATCTAAAAGTATTAAATATGCTAAAAGGCTTGAAATTCCTAGCAATTCCATGATCATCTTCAGTGTGAAGGTCTGTCTTAAGTGTCTCAAAGTGAATATTCTTCCTTCATGATTCTTATGCTAAAAATGGAAATATACATGTTGACAATTCAGAACCTCCTTAAGACCTAGAGTTCTGTTTTATTTTGCATAATAAAAATTTTCATATGAGGTTGAAAAAAAAAACTTCAAAGTTTTTATATTTCAAATTGCTGATACTAAATTTTGCTAAGTTAATTCCTCTAAATAAACAATATCTTTAAATTAAGTAGAAAACTTATATGACCAGATAGATTTGTAAGGTTCAAAATGTTCTTGAAACAATCTGAGTTGCTTTGCCAAGTTTAATCTGCTTCCAGACTTATTGTTGCTGTGTTCAGTATTGGTCTGGCGTCCACGGTGCACTGGAGCAGGGAGTAAATGACCCCTGGCACAAGGACTGGGGTGTGGAACATGGGGGACCACTGCTTCCCAGTCCCACGTTCACCTAGCACTGGTCATTGCATCACACATTGAATTTGCTGCCGCTTCCATTCCTAGATTTTCTGCTCTTACTTTCAGTTCTGGATTTTTTGCTGATGCTTTGTTTCCATGTGGGTACAGTGTCCTTTAGAACATATGGGATTCAAAACTAGGACTGTTTCTCTGTACAAGCGTGAATCTTGAATTGCACGTTTGTCCGTTGAGTACTAGGTGGAAGAGTTTGAAATCATCCTCTATCGTGGTAGAATTCTAGTTAAGGGGAGCATTTTACATTTTTAGCTGAAATTGTATCAAGGTAGAAATGAGTGAATATCTACTCAAGATGATTTTGAGTAATTGAAAGCTGAATTCAGGATCTTTTATTCCTGCATGGCTCCCCTCTGTACGTAATATAGATGCAGTTCCTATTGGATGTACTTTGCATTTCTAGAAGATTAACAGCCTAAATATGAGAACCTTGCTAAAGTCTTTTTAAAAATCTGAATAGTCAGTTCCCTTATTTATATATATTTTTTCACCTTTTCACATTTTTCCCGTTTTAAATATGCATGTTTCTGAGGGTTCTATTTTTGTTTTTCTCTTCCCTTACCCTCATTTCCTGTTACCTAATTATTATCCAGTACAGATAACTAAAATATCAAATTTCAGCTTGTAAACCTCCTGTTAAGTCCCAGTCTTAGATTTTCAGCTACCTTTTTGATGTTGCCATTTGAACATTCTTTTAGCCTTTTGACCAAATCAAATCATAATTTCTTTTTCTCCAATTTTTTTCTGTGTTCCATCATTCTCCTAGTCATTCTTGTTTAAAACTTAGTGTGTATCACCTTAATCTTGTCTGTTCTCCTAACCTTTTGGGTTAGTCACTCTCCGGGTGCTGTGTTTTCTTTTCTATTTGCATCTCCTGCATTCTCTCTCCAAGCCACATGTCTTATCCTTGTAAATTCACTGCTCTCTTTCTCTCTCTTCCTACCATAAACCGATTCTTGACAAATTTAAAAGTTTAGGTTCTCACACATCACGTTCTATGACCATAATACAAATACAGTATAAATAAAAAGGAGATATTTTTTAAAACCCCATATATGTTAAAATTAAACTACCCATGGAACAAAGACAGCATAAAATTAGCAATTAAAAACAGAACTGAAAGATAACTACAGTTTAAAACTTGTGAGATATAAACTAACACAGTATGTAGCGGAAAGTTATTAGAACATGAAAACATGTATTAGAAAATAAAAAAGACATCATATCAAAATAAACATCAAACTTAAGACACTAGGAAAACAGCAAGAAAACAAACCCATAAAAAGATAGAAAGGAGAAAAATAGTGAAGCTAAGAGCAAAAAGTAATGACATATAAAGCGAGCAACAAGGAGACCAACAAAGTAAAACGTTAATTTTTTGAAAAGACTAACAAAATTGGCAAACTTCTGATGAGATTAGGCAGATTAAAACAACAAGCGATAAGTCATATTAATAATGAAAAGGGAGCAGGAGTTTAAAAGATAGTGGGAGAAGCACAACACATAGCAGAATGACTGAAATAAAGAAGAATGCATAAGTTCTTTTTTGCAAGAATGAAGAGCAGCTGGAACGCTCTTACTTTACTGGTGGGAGTATAACTTCGTATAACTGCTTTAGAAAACTGTTGGATACTAACACTGATTACTAACTTGCTCTATGACCCATCAATTCTACTCCTAGGTTTATGTATAAGAGACATGAGTGCATATGTTTAACAAGTATTCATCATAGCTTTTGCATATAAGCTTCAAGCTGGAATCAATCAAAATGCCTGTCAAAATAGAATAAATAAATACACTCATATAATGGTATGAATTAATTTCATTCACACAATGGTATACTACTCAGAAACAGAGAGGAATGAACTACTGCCATATAACAAGCTGGATGACTTATTTATAAAATGATGAAAAAAGGGAACCAGACACATCCTACTCCGTGACTCCATTCATATAAAATACAAGAATGAGCAAAACTGATTTGTGATGATTGAAGTCAGAATAGTTACATCTGGGATGGTATCAACTGGGAAAGGGCAGAAGGGATTCTTCTGGTTGCTAGAAATGTTCCATATTTAGATTTATGTGGTGGTTACGTTGGTATTTGTAATATTTCATCAGTCGAACGATACATTTAAAGTTACAACAGTTTACTATATGTATGCTAGTTCTCAATAAAAATTTTACAAAATATACCAAAAACACACATGATGAAAAAGAGTGAGAGAATATTATGAAGAACTTTATACTAATAACTGGAAATGTTTGATTATATGGAAACAGTCTTAGGATAATATGTCACCAAAGGTAGCTCAAGAAAAAGGAGAGAAGTAGAGTGATCCCATTAACATGGAAGAGTTAACCAATTGTTGAAAACCTTCCCACAAAGAAAATATCAGAACAGCACACAATTCCAAAGCTGTGCCAGGAAGTACAAAAAGAGGGAACACTCTAGTTCATTTAATGAGCCTAGTATAATCTTGATGTCAAAACCAGAGAAAGACAATAAAAGAAAAATTTAGACCAATTTTACTCATGATTTTATAGTTTAAAATTTAAAACAAGATATAAACAAATTAATTTCACTATGTTAAAAAAAAGATTTTGTACTATGACTAAAATGATTTTATCACAAAATGCAAGGTGGGTTCAACCTCAGGAACTCAATTAATGAAATTTACCACATTAACAGTTTAAAGGAGATAAATTGCATGTTTTTCTCAAGAGTTGCATAAAATAAATACAGCATACTTTCATGATTGGAAAAAAAACACTTAATTACCAATAGACAGTAATTTCCTTACCCTAATAAAGACTGTTTAAAATAACATCTTCAGCAAGCATCATTAATTAGTGGAGAAATTTTAATACAATTATTATTTTATAATAAAATCCCTAATAAGGCCTCCTGGGTGATTTGACCAACAATGAAAGATAAGATAAAAAAGAATTTACTTATAAAAAAGGTTGCACTAAAACTGAAAAGAACTGAATTAAGCTGTTATTTGGAGGTTATATGTTTGTATACAAAACAAAATCCATAGAATCTAAAAACAGATTATTGCAACAAATAAAACTTTAGAAAAGTTGCTGGGTACCAAATCAACTCATATGAGTTAATGGGGTTTTTGTTCACCACCAAAAAACTTAGAAAATATGAGTTTTAAAATAATCCAATTTATAATAGGTATAAATATTAGGTGCTTAGAAATAAATCTTATAAGATGTGTAAGACTATGGAGAAAATGATAAAAACATTATTAAAGGATATTTTAAAAGACTTAAATGATCAGATTTAACTTGTTCAGGAATAGGAAGACTCAATACTGTAAAACTGTCAATTGTCCCTAATTTGATCTATGGATTCATATCTATTCCAATGAAAATTCAATAGGTTTTAAAATGTATTTTTTATATTTTCATCTTTTGGAACTTGACAAGCAGATTAAAAAATGTGTATGGAAGAACAAAAGGTCAAGAATAGCAAAGATACTCTTAAAGAAAAAGAACAGGCAGGATAGGATTTGTCCTACTATGGGGTCAATTTGTAATAAATCTGCAGTAATTAGAATGTGTGATATTAGTCCACAGAACAAAACAGATATTCTCCCCAAAGAGATATCAGACATATAAAAACTCAGTATAGAATAGAACTGTCTTTGCATCTCAGTAGGGGAATGGACAGAGTGTTCAACTTGTTAGCCATATAGAAAATAAAATAAAATTGATTCCCTACTCACATGTACAAAAATGTATGAAAAGACAAAGCCATAAATCTTAGAAGAATATTTTTATGACCTTAAGTTAAGGAATGATTTCTCAAATGAGACCCAGAGAGCATAAGTCACATATAAAATGTTGGGTATGTTCATCTACATTAAAAATAATAATTTCTGTTTACCAGAAGTTACCATAAAGTGAGCAAAAATAAAAGATGGTAAGATGAACGAACATGTTTATAATATATGGAGCCGGAAAAAAGTATTCATGTCCTAAATATGTAAGAAATAGCCACAAATCAACAAGAAAACTCAAACCACCAAATAAGAAAATATGAAACTAACATAAACAGACATTTCACTGACAGGAAGCATGAAGGTCCAGTAAACAGGTGAAAATACGAATCCTCATCAGTAATATGGGAAATTCAAATTCAGACAGAATCATAGATGGTCTGGGAATACCACACAGGAAGCTTAAGCTGGGCATACAGGTGTTTGTTTAATAGCTACTCTTTATATATTACCTGTGTTACAAGTAGTCTTTGTAAGCATTTAACTTTTAACTTAAAAAGCAAAATAATCAGGACCATAAGTATGCAATCAGTATCACTCGTCACTAATATTAAGATAAGTATAAAAGTGATGCTATTAATACATGATACTGTTTAAGAAATTCTAGCTGTGTATTCACACCTGCAGAGGTCTGTGAGCCTGAAACCTGTTCTTTCTTTGTTACAAGTAAGTTTATCACCTTTTGTAGAGGTATTAAAGACATACAAGCATCTTAGTGAGACTTTCTTGTGCAATTAGAAAGAGTGGTACCCATGCTTTATAGTTAAGGCTGTACGTGTCTCACACTTTGGGGGACATTAGCCTATAGCTTTAACTTTTTATTCCTCGTCTAGTGCTTCAATTTAAGATAACAAATTTATTAATTTCCTGCTATGTACAAGACATTAGACTATCAGGTTTGTAAAGAGGATGAGCACTAAATGAATATGGTTATTTGAATACACGTCTTTCTTCCCAGCATTGCCCCCTGAGGGCTTATAGTTTACCAGGGAAAATTAGTGTATAGAAATAAATATAGTGCAAAGTAGAATGGAGTATGTGTCTTAATAGAAGGACTAGTGAAGTGCTAACCTAGTGCAGTGGAGATGGCAAATAACCGGGCAGGAGCCAGCTCTGCAGATGGCTGTGGAAAGAGCAAACAAATTGGAAAGACCTTCCACAGCAAAAGACCTAAGGCGGCAGCATCACCGGAGCGCAGGGAGCCCGAGCGAGGGGCGGAGGCAGGGCTGACTTGTAGCCTCCATGTTTGTCTGGAGAGCGTCTGACGCATCGCATCGTAGGGACTTAGTCAACACTTGTAAATAATTGAAAGCTGGTGATTAAAACAAACGGAAAAAGAAACAAATAAGGAAACATTTCTCTGAGAACTAAATGGTGACACAGTCTCTTAGAACGAATGACACATCAATAGAAGAGACTTCTCATAAGTATGGAACAGACTATGCAATTCGTACCACACAGAGACTGAGTGGCAGGTGAAATCCTGTGAAAAATGCCCATATCAAGGCAGAAGATTGATTTTGTTGAATTAAACATTGTATGACATAAGCAAGCCTTCAACTGAGTCTGAACATGTTTTGTTATTCAGAGATTGCCTCCATGGCTATGGAGAGTTTAAGCATATGCCACATAATGTAGTAGAAGAAAATACTGCACTTAGAAAAAAAAAAATGAGTTCGCATAACAGTTAACAGAACCATCTGTGTGACCTTAACTAGTCTTTCCTAAGCTTGAGTTCCTTCATTGCCAACATGGGTATAATCTATACTTTGCCTACTTTATAGGGTTATTGTGAACAGTAGATCATATATGTTTGTGTGAAAGTTCTTGGTAAACATGAAGCACCTAACAAATGTTGCATGTGGGACATCATTTATATAATACCTACGCACAGGTCTGTACATATCCCTGCATATGTATGTGCACATTCATATAATGACTATATAAACTGCTTCAGTTAATTTATTATAATCTAGAGTAATTGTACCTAATGCTAGGACTATGGATTATTTAGTCAAAATGCATTGAAATCAGTCATCATACATCCAGAAAGTTGATTTCAGAAAAGCATAATCAAATATTAAGATAAACCTAGAAGCAATGAAATCCAAGGAACAAAGAGAATATAAAAGTGACAAAGATAAAATATTACTCAAGAGACAGCATCTGCTAACAATAAATATAAAAAGAAGAAAAACATGTGACTAGATGAGTGTATAGGTGGAAAAAGTAATTACAGACAAGAAATCGAAAATGTCCAGCAGTGTTGCTGGATTGAAACATATCGTGGGGAGCAGAGGAGCAAAAAAAATTGGGGGGAAATCATATCTAAGAAAATTAAAAATTGTAAGTGAAAGGCATAGTAAGTGGATACCAAAATAAGACCCTTTCTCCTAAGCTCAGGAGACAAGTGAATAGTTTGAGAAGAGGTTAATTTTAAAGAACTATTATTTGTTTGCCTAAAACCCAGTGGCCATGTTCTTCATGAATCAAATATATTTACATTCTAGGGAAAGAAAGTGGTGAAATTTTTGCTTTTGTTTTTGTTCTTGGACAAGATTTGTCATTTAAATGCATAACCTTTGATTTAGTGCACTATTTTAAAGATTACTTAGAAGTAAGTGATTGAGATATATTTTGAAGCAAAGACACACCGTGAATTAGAAATCAGAGTTGATAAACCTAGCTTAACTAAAGTCTGATGTTAACGTACTCTTCTTAAGATAAGTCCAAGGATTATCTTGTGTATTTTATAAGTGTGGCTTACCGTAAAGAAGCTAAAAGGAGCTTCCTTATTTCCTAAAAGCTTGTGATAAAGAAATGTCCAGAAATACAAATTTAATTACAAATAGTTCCCACATGTTTAATAAAGATCATTCTATTAAAAAAGTAAGAGGAAGAACAGAAGAATGGGAAGAGGGAGGACAGGTAGAAGGAAAGGTGGGAGAGAGGACTAATTGACCAAATGAGACAGCTGAAGAACTTGCAGGAAGCCCTCTAAACTTAATGTCTATACCCACTAGGACTGGAAAATTGAAATCGTTTTGGTGGAAGACAGATCCTTTTAGCATCATAAATTGGATCTGGATTGATACCACTTTGTTACACAGATTTAAATTATTCCAGAACAGACATTCCAAAACTGCTTATATGCATTTGCATCTAGTTCATTCATTCCTTCAACAATTACTGCGGTTCAGACGCCTGGCAGGCATTGCGCATAGGCAATGGCAAACATCGTAGATATTGTTTCGTGTTTCTCTTGGCAAAGAATCAAACCTTCAAAAAGCAAATGTACCCTCGTAGAGTGAATCATACCCACGTTAAGACGGCGAGGAGTTGACAGGATTAAAAATAGGAATATTCTCAAATGCCTAGTGAGGATATTCAACAATGAGATTACAAAAGATCTTTTAAAAGAATGACTGATTTATTGCCTGGACTTTTAAAGAACATTAAAAAATATTGCGGTGCTTGCCTTGCACAGATTCTATAAAAAATGTCAAGTTTGATATTACTGTCTTTTTCTAAACAATGTTCCTCCTCATATCCTACACTATGGAGTAGTGTTTTCAAGGAACAGAAAGCCCTGTTGGGAAAGGGCCCCCTATTTCCTCAGCTTATGTTTTTGGACATTTTTAATAAGGAAAATGTCTAGCTTTGTAAGATATATTATCATTAATATTCATGCAGAGGTTTTTCAGGTCCATAATTCAATTCTCTGGGGTAATCTGGAGGAAGGCTAGGTCTTATCTGGTTGTATGGCGCAGAATTTAGGTATTTTGGTGGCAGCATGTCTAGTTGAGGTATCTGGTTCCCGTTAGTGAATTTCTCCGAAAAACACTTATTCTTGAGAGTACTTATAAAAAGCCCAAACCAGTTCACTTCTGTGTGGTTCAGCTCCTCCTTCGTCAGTGCTCCGAGTCCGGCAGCGTGCTGGCTGCTGGGGTTGTAGAGGGGAAGTAAGACATCATTCCTTAAGTGACAGGAAACCTTAGAATGTAGTGTGAATAGATGCCTTGGATATAATGCAGCAAACTTTATGCTAAAAGTAGACACTGAGAAATGAGAACCCCAACGAAGGCAGTGGGTAGTAGAGAGAACTAGCGATGGAGAGGTGGCGCCCTGGAGGCCATCCGGTAGTCCCAGGAGCCCCAGTAAGTTTCAAGCAGGATGGCTAGATGGCGTGGCGAAAGTTACCAATTCCTTTTTGCAATTGTGCGCCCCCCCCCATATAAATGTGGATGTGTTCATGGTGACCTGGAGTTCCAGGCTTGCTAGCTTTCTGTGAGTCACTGACAAGGACACTTCATCTCTCTGGACCCCACTTTGATTATCTGTAATGAGGAAATTGAAATACTCACTTGTGCCTTTTAATTCCCAAACTCCCCGATACTCTAGATAAGCTTGTGCTAGTGCCTTTGAAAATACAAAGAATATGGTGGCATTTTATTCTGTTTTTTTTTTTCTTACAACAATAATTCTACCATTTATTGAGTGTCAACTATATGCAAAGCTATCTTTATCATTTTTTTTGCCATTTGGTATATTTTATTTTATTTTTTTAACATTTTTTATTGATTTATAATCATTTTACAATGTTGTGTCAAATTCCAGTGTTCAGCAGAATTTTTCAGTCATTCATGGACATATACACACTCATTGTCACATTTTTTTCTCTCTGAGTTATCATAACATTTTGTGTATATTTCCCTGTGCTATACAGTGTAATCTTGTATATCTTTTCTACAATTATGAAATCCCAGTCTATCCCTTCCCACCCTCCACCCCCCTGGCAACCACAAGTCTGTATTCTCTGTCTGTGAGTCTATTTCTGTCCTGTATTTACGCTTTGTTTTTGTTTGTTTGTTTGTTTTTGTTTATTCTGTTTTTTTAAAAGATATTTTTGGAATGATGAATGAGGAGGAATTTAAGAAATCCAAATAAATTCAGTTAAATCATCGGGTTCAAAGAACCCCACCACTTACATGTTTATATAGTTGTAACTGAACAGTATGCTTTGTAATAGGTAGAGTCAAGGAAACAGACCTCTACCCTCAAAAACTTACTGTTGAAGAGTACAAACAGCAAGAATAGAAAAGTAAACACCACGGTGCTGTGTGGGTGTAATTGCTCACAAGCTTTACGGAGCAGAGGGGGTTGGGAAGCAATTTGAAGAAGAGAAGGGTGGTGGGACATGCTTCAGTAGGAAAGCTGTTTGATGGAAGGGACGGACAAGTGAAGGCGGAACCTGAAATGAAAATGGGGAGAAAGAGAGAAGCAACAAAAAAGAACTGCTGGGAGTAGGAGGGCAGGAGGTGAATACCTCAGTGGAGATGAGTGATAAAGGACCAGGTAATCTGGGCACATACAGGGTAGCTGAAACCACCCAAATAAGAGGGAGGATGTTCTGTAGATAAGACAAGAACTGCCAGGATGTGAAGTATGCCTTTTCCAGAAGAATAGCTGGAAGGATAGATTAGGAATATAAACAAAGGAGAATCACTGTGACACTGCAGGAGCCTTCATCTAAAGAGAAGTGGAAGGAAGAAAAGGTTTTTATTTTACAGTGAACAGGTATGAATCATTCACACATTAATTGATTGTGTGTAAATATTTAGGTATTGCATAGATACCAGATGGGGAAGACAGAGCCCTCTCCCTTCCTCTACAGCCCTTTAGAGATAAACCAGTTTTATCGAAATAATTCTGATACAACATGCAATGAATTATAAGGGAATCAAAAGGAAACTTTTATGATTTAATGTTAAATAAAACTCCTCTCCGTGTCAGCCTTTGATATTTACAAGGAGTCTCTAGTAGACGGTACTAGCACTTGTACAAATTCTCAACTTGCTTTTAGGGCAAAAGCTACGTACTTAAGAAAATATGTCTTAATGGATTCTAAAATATTCTACTCTCTCACAGAACTTTCCCCTGGTCTATGATGGGACGGCAAATTGTATTACCAACCTTTGTCATTGGCTCTCCATGGGCACGTGGTACAATTCAGTGGTGCTGCAGCATTGTACTTAATGTTCCTACTTCTTCATCTGTCCCACTGTTTATCTCCAATGTTTACCAGCCACACCTCTTTATTTTAACAAAAGTGAGACAAAAGGGAGTTTCAGATTTTTAAGGTGAAAACAATCAGTATATGGTTGGAATAACTGATGAGGAAAATAGACCCTAGTTTGGTATAAGGCACAATTTTTTATTTCTTCTTTTCCTCCTCAGATTTATGTTTATAAAAGACTCATTATTTAAACTACTATGTACCCACTTCCAATTTCGTAGGTTTCTTGAAATGATATGAATGTTTACAAAACAGTCAGTACAGGAAGTTAACTGCTATGAGTGATAAATCCCTTCATACTAGGAACTGGCAAAACATGAAAGCCCTGGGTAACTTGGGGCAAATTCCCTGTCCTAACTCAAAAAGAATCAGCACATACACTGGTGACCTTTTTTTTTTTTCACTTCCACTACAGCATCAGTTTAGTCTGTGTTAGCCTCTTCCAGTTTACTAATTCTGGTGCAATGTACGGTGGAAGAGAAATTTATAGGCTGAAATAGGCAAGTCCCAGGTAGTACTTTAGGAATGAAGGTGATGAATGTGGGATGCCTCTTACGATTGTCCATTGGACAGTCAATAAACAAAATTTATTGACTCTTCACTTTACGGACAACAGAATAAGAAATTGGTTCAGGTGAATTTGCAAAGGCATAAAAGTAAACAGCAACTGAATCCATCACATTAAATGAGATCATCTAGATGAAGCTCTCCTAGTAGGACAGATAAGCCAGGTCCCTTGGAAGAGACTCCAGTATCTGAATCAGGAGAAATCTGAGGACTGGGGATGAATAAGGAAGCCTAATAAAGCATCTCTCACCAAGGGAAACTTGACCTTAAATTTAGTTTTTAATATTAAACATCAAGTTCAAGGACATAAAAGACAAATTCTGAGGGAAATTTGTTAGGAGACAATTCAATTTAAATGTAAACCTTTGAAAATAAGATATTTTGATGCTGTTTTTATCTAATATTCAAAAAGAACCCAAGAAAAGTTGAAAAAAAAATGGCTTTGCTTTTTTTTTTTTAACCCTTTGATTTCAGTTAATGGTAGCTTATATTTATATCTTCATGGAGTTTTGGATTTTATTTGTAAAAATAAATCTGCTTAAATAAATATTTTTCTTTTCTTATACCATATAGGCCTGTGCAAAATTGGTCTATAATTAAAAGAAAAAAATGGCAACTTTAGTCATTTAAAACAAAAATCTTTTTCCAATTCTTTCTGACTAGATTTTTGTCTCTTTCTTCTTCCTTTCCAGAACAATCTTCTTTAGCCCGTCTTCTATTCTGAATCACCTTCCTCATTCTGCCAAATACCCCCACCAGACTGTGACTTGCCTGGCATGTAGTAGACACTTTGTAACTTGGTTTTGAGCTCAAGGAAGTTATTTCCATTTTGGACTTCAGATCAGGTCTTTTCTCTCCCTCTTTTCTTCTCTTTTCCTGACTTCTGTAGACCATATTCATCTGTCCCTATGCGGTACATCCTCACTGTCTTTTCTGTGCCAACACCTCTGGCACTCGGTCCTGAAGTGCTTTACCATGTTATGTAAGCAAAATAGTTGTAGCAGTTTAATCTTTGTGTGAGCTCTTTCCTCCTTGATTTTAGGAGGCATGCGTAGTATCTCTCGGTTCCTGAGTGTTTTAGCACATGCCAGACATTGTGTAGAGTGCTACGTAGTCTTTAATCTCTGGACACGAATGACACCTGTAAGACAGTGTGTCTTCCTTTCAACCACCGTGGGAACACACAATAGAAAATTGACACTGGCATTTTTTTTTTTACATTTTTTATTGATTTATAATCATTTTACAATGTTGTGTCAAATTCCAGTGTTCAGCACAATTTTTCAGTTATTCATGGACATATACACACTGGCATTTTTTAGTGAATTATTTGGGTGAGGTTTTCATCACTGGTAGCTTTTATTTCATTTCACCCATTTTTTTCCCTCTCCCTTCAGTGACTTTCACACAAATTCAGAATTACTTGGAAAATAACCAAACTAAATTAGTAAAATATCTGAAGTATTAAGTATTTGTGGAAAGCTGTAGGTTCATTATTTTCACTCACATATAATATCCATTTGCTTGCCAACTAAATACTGCCAAGTAAAGGTGCCACTGATCTTAAATATACATCTCATGTGTAGTTAACACATTTGTTCTTGGAAATGTAATAGATATTGCTATAGTCCTTGAAAACAGCTTTTTTCCCCCCAAACAAGCTTGAACCTTTTTACATGCTCTACTTTCTTCTTCCTTCCCACCCCGCGACCTTTTCACCAACTTGTGACATTCTTTACGCCATTGATTTTTGAAGCTTTATTTAATAAACATTTGTTTAACCCTTGCTAATTGCCATACAATCTAAGTTAGTGGATTGTAGTTTAAAGAAATTTCAATATGATTTTAAAGTCCACATAAAAGAGTGAGAAATAATCTTGATAAGCAACTTTGTTGTGCCGTACAGCTCACAGGGTATTCCATTCTGCCCCCATAATAACCTGTCAAGTAAAGAGTAATAAAGGTAGTTGCTATTTAATGCAGACATGCTACAGGGTAGGCATGGTACTAAGCACTTTTATATAGTTCTTACTTGCTTCTCACATCAACTCTAAATGTAAGTTTATTATTTTTAATTTACAGGGAAGGAAACTAAGACTCAGGGTCATTAAATGATTTGTCACACAGCTGAATGATGAAGCCACTGCCTAGTAACTAATTGCAGAAAAGAGATTCTAAAGTTGCTTTCCTACCAAGACTGCTGGGTATATGCGGAATGGATATTTTATAGCATCACTGTGCACGTCTTAATTTCAGGGGGTCCTGACTGAGTCACTGCCAAAATTTGGGGTTGGTGAAGTAGAGGAGCCTGGTGGCAGTGGGGTGTCCTTGACAGACGGCTCTTGTAACTTCATTCCATGATGCTCCAATCATATAGCAATGATGGACAAAATAGAAAGGAGAAACCCAAATGGATTTCGTCAAGTTCAAAACAACTCTCCATCTTTGAGATCCAGGAACCAAAATGTAAAAACCAAGTGGTTATCAGAGTTGAAGCCAGAGGGTCTGCTGGACTCTATTCCAGAAATGAAAAGTGGTTACTAGGATTCTGATTATCTATGGGACAAAGCCAGACCCTCTACTTAAAGCAGGGCTTGGGTAGAAACTTCATTGCTCCTGATGGGAAACTAGAAACAAAGATTCTGTTGATCAATTCGTGGATCTAGGGCTTTTTAGTTGGAGAGTGTGAAGGATAGGAAGACAGATACAGTTTGTCACTTAACACTGAATATGCCATGTGCTGGCCCTGTGATTCAACTCGCAATGTCTCCTCCTTCCCGGTGGCACAGCAGATACACAGGAAGTGCCCTGTGAGACGAGCCTGGTCTTGTAGCCTGGGATGGCCTAGAAGAAGCAATGGCAAAACTACTGGAAAGGGAGGAATGAGTATGTAGAAAAAAAACCTTTCACTACAAATGGGCTTCAAACCAAGATTCCATAATCTGTCAATGATTCATTAGATTCATGCTAGTAAAGCAAACAAACAAAACCAAACCCAACTGCTATGAGACCAAGATTCCACTCCAGAAGAAATTAATTATGTGAAATTCTCACAAAGACTTTGAAATAAGTGTGTTTAGAAGCTTAGAAAGATAAATGAAAGTATGCTTTGACGAAAAGAGTGACAAATTATGGAGCAAATCCAAGAAGAAATTTATTTTAAGTGCACTTGTATTTAAAATTAGAAACATTAGTAATAACAAATAGTCATTGAAATAAAAGCTCTGATAGGATAAACTCTAGGCTGGACGCCAGTGAAGAGAGAACCAATGGTTTGTTAGAGGGCAGGGGAAATCACCTAGATCAGAACATAGGGGACAAACTGAATTTTTAAATACTCATGAAAAAAAATGGTTAAAATACATGGATTGTTTGGGAGGCTCCAACCTATGTCTGACAGGAGTTCCAGTAGAAGTGAGTGGAGAGTGGGTGAGAGACACATAAAAACTGAAGAGATGATCACTGAAACTTTTTAGAATTGGAGGTAACACATGCACTCAGGTTGAAATTGTTCTTTCAGTATTGAGCAGGACAAAGAAACTTAAATATACAGTTGAAAATGTGACATAGAACTTCAAGATACTGAGAGCAAAAGAAAAGCTTGGAGCAGACTGAGGGGCTCTGGGGAGCCAGTTCTGTCCTGTTTCTGTCCTGTGGATCTCAGTCCAGGCTCTGGGATCAGGAGCCCACGGTGGAGGCAGCTGGAAGCAGTTCCTCCAGCTAGTCTCAGACCACCGCTGGCATCGTTAAAGGCCGAAGCACTGAGCAGTCTCAGGAGAGCCTTCTTTCAATATGCACCTAAAATGGAATTGTGAATTTGCCTGCGAATGATCAGAATTTAAACTGTGTTAAAACCCAGTGGGTGGGAGGCAGGGTAGACTATCGGCCTTGGTTATGGTATTCTCAACCCTCAAGACTTGAGATGAGTCATTTAATTAATCCGTGAATGAGGATAATAACCCCTCTTTTATCTCCTCTCACAGTTTTGTTGAAAGTGAGTTTCACGCATATGAATTCTTTATAGACTGTAAAGAATGATGCAACTATAAGAAACTGTTACTACATTATTACAGAAATGGATATAAGCAATGATTCCTGCCCTCTTAGGGTTTATACATTAGATTTGTTTAAAAAAACCAACCAAACAAACAAACAGAAAGCTCCCTCCAATAAATACAAAAATGTTTGCAAAGCTATGTATAACAACTAAGCACAAATTATTTTTGGTGTGCAACAAATGTGGGAGTGTAAAATGAACAGAGGGGATGGGATTAACAGGTTACATTTAATATTAACAAAAGTACATATTATGAATTACCCTAATTTATTTTCCTCTTTTTATTACAAAAATATTCAAGTGTGCACCTAGATTTAATAATTGTTAACATTTAGCCATATTTGCTTTACCTATATATGACTATATTTTTTTTCTGGATCTTTTGGAAGTAAATTGCTAACATCATGCCATTTCTCACCTAAATATTCAGCATGCATCTCCTAACAGAAAGGCTGTTTGCCCATGTGACCACCATACCATTATTACATCTGAGAACGTTTGCAGTAGTAATTCCCCAGTATCGTCTAATGACCAGCTGAGATCCAGATTTCCCCAATTTCCTCAAAAACCTTTTTATAGCTGTTTTCTCCCCCAAATCAGAATCCACACGTTACATTTACATCACACTGCATTTATTAGTTGTCTTTTTTCTCTCTTTCGTTTGAGAACAATCTCTTCAGTTTTTTTCCCTTTACAACATTAACTTTTTGAAGATAGCAGGTCAAGAATATTCTTGATTTGTTTTGAAGACTATTCTGGATTTGTGTAACTTATTTTTTTCCCTCCAAGCAACACTTGTCCTTCTATTCCAACATTTCCTGAAAATTGGAATATTCCATCTAAAGGCTTCATTAGATCCGGGTAGACATTTTGGATAAGAATACTTTATTATGATGTATTGTTGTACTTCATATTGTATCCCATTGAGAGACACCTACTGCCCATTGCTAGTAACCGTAAGCTAATAGTCTGGTTACCGTGATTACCACCAGAGAAGTCACTGTAAAGCTTTCTCTTTGCTGTTCTCAAAGGATGAAAATCGTGTATCTCAGAATAACCTTTCTCCTAATAGTTTTTAGCATCCATTAGTGATTACCATGGACCATTTTATTTTCACTGCAAAATGATGAATTTCTAAATTTGTCCTCCCTTTCTGTCAGTCTTTGTTAAGGAAGAGCTTCCCCTCATCAAATAGGCATGAACTACATTTCCTCCTAAAAAAATCATGATGCTTCTGAGTCTTTAATTACCAATTTTCGAAACAAGAGATGAAGTAACAGTCACTTCAGTGGTGGCAACTGAGATCTTACTCCTTTTCTGTTTTTGAGGATTACTGTGGACTTACTGACTTTGTTTTATACTCAGGGTTTTGTTTTTAAAAAAAAAATCAAAGCAATTACAACTACAAAGTAGAATTTTTTTTAATTTGTTGAGGCTAAATGTGAAGCCTAAGTCCTAATGGAATGTAGATGGGAGGAGGGGCGTTAATCAGAATAATGTGGGTTTTTTTAAAGTGTAACATTATTAGAGATCCTAATCTCTTTTTTTAATTTATGAGATGCTCTTTTCTGAAAGTCTCTGAGTACCTTAACCAGAGTATAACTGAAAACAAGAATGTCAAAAAGGCACATTTAAATTGTTCTCAAAATCAATCAAAAATAATGAGGTGCTAGGAAAAAGTTGTATCCTTGATAATTACATCTATCAGTATCAGAAAACAAAAGAGAACAATCAGGAAATGACAACCCCACTCCCAAGTAGCACATTAAAAAAGGCTAATGAAAAAAAGTCTCTTTTAAAAATTGTACTAAATTAGCATTTCAAGTAAATTGACAACTTAAGCGTTGATAAAGGCCAATCTGGGGCCCAAACAATGGAAGTTCTGTTTCCACTTTTATCTACTTTTAAAAGAAATGATCTCACTTGACTTTTTTTTTGTTGTTGTTGTCTTCTGTATAAATGGAAGTCATTGTCCTAAGGGAGGTGACAGTCCTCCCAGGCTCCGCACAGGTCAGGGCACCCCTGGAGTACTGAGCTTTAATTGGGAGTTCTATTTATTAAAAGATTGACTTGGAAGAAACTAACGAGGATGGTGAAAGTTGCTCAAAACGAGGATGGTGAAAGTCTGCAAAAGGGTTAATGTAACTGTCATATTAGACAAGAAATTCAACCAGTTCTTTACAGCTGCAGAGCCTAAGGTTACAACCAATGGGTGAAAGTATCGGAAAAGCAGAGTTGAGCCTAGAATGAGGAAGAATTCCTTCATAAACTCAGCTGTACAGAGCTGGGATGGATTTACCTCCAAGGGAATGAGCCCCGCCACCCTGCCCCCAGGCTAACGCTGTTCAGAGGTTATGTCTTTATGTCTTTACTTAAAGATGGTGTGCAAGAGAGGGACCGGCGGGCAGGGGTCTTCCAAATATTTTGCTAAGAGCCTATAATTATAAGAAGAAATGTTATAAAGGCCATTTTAAATTACTTTAAAAAAAAACTCATTTGAGGGTAAAAATGAATTTTGTACCATGGATTTAAAAAGAAAGCCATAACATATCCCAATCTGTGTATCACTGCTTCGTGTTTGGGAAATGTGAGAAGTGTGGCAAGGTGAAGTTTAAGCCACAGCATTTTAGGACCATGGTATTTTGTTTTTGATCACATTAAATTCTTACTCCGTCTAGCCCCAAATTTAGCAGCTTGCAGATAAGAATATGACTTTGGTAATAAGAATAGAAAGTAACATTTTAGATGCTGCCTTAAGAGTAGAATTAGTATTCAAATTTTCAGTAGTGACAAAAGCGTTTTCTTTCAATGATAAAAGAAAACTTAAATACATAGATCTTCAAATGTGTCAGTTCATTTTGAAGGCAATAGTAAGCGCTGGTGTTTTATTATTTCGGCTTGTCAAGTGATTTTATTCTTTATTATTAGACCAGGGGAAAAAAAAGTCCTAGTATATTCTGCCAGCATATTCATCAGTCATCATTTTTGGAGACAGTTTTCGACATAGTGTATGTTTTACTGTGCTAACAAGAGAAAAGACTAGCCATTAAGTTTATGTTTCTTTGTTTTTCAGCAAGGTCACATATCAGGAATAATGCTAGAAGTATGCTAATAAACAATATATAATGTAGGTCATCTGGGAGTAAGAAATATTTTCTAACTAGTTCTAAAGGGAAATATTGTGAAAAAGGGGATAGACGTTATTTACGCAACACATGTTGCTCTATATGTCACCATCAAAAGCATCTTGTAAACAGCTCGGCACAGTAAATCTTCCTTGGTGATTGTCAGGGTGTTTCAAGTCTGTGTTAAGATTTAGACCCAGCACACTCCATTCACAACGTGCCTAATGTACAGAGCCCGTCAGACGACGTGGAAAGCTTCTATCTGCACCTCTGTGTTTTACAACCTCTGCTGCAGAATCAAATACTACATTAAGTGACAATAAGAAAATTTTACATTAACAGCGTTTATCATTTCAATCACTAAGGAAGGGCCGCTAAATTTTTGTGCTTAACTTTGATGTTGTTGAGTTCTTTAAAATTAGTTGTCGTTTAGACTGATGTTTTCTGTCGTTACCATTAGTAAAACAACTTCATAGGACTGCTGATGAAACGGTAATTCTGTGAGAATGCCTTAACGAATAATCATTGGTATGATTTTAGAAATGTCATTTTCTCACATTTGGGAGAGTTTCAGATGGATTATTTCATAATGGTTTATTTTGTTTTCCAAGGTGGTTTTTAATTGTAAAAACCAAGTTTCATCATAAAGGCTTTTATATAACTGTGTGCTAGAAAACGGAACCAACACGTTATTTATTGAGTTTCTCTAATAGGTACTGAACCATGGGGGGGACACAATAGCAAAGATGTGAAATCATAAAGGTTGCGTTTATCAGAGAGCCTCGCATTTAGAATCAGGAGAGCTGCTTTCTCTTCCCAGCTGTAAGGCTCTGTGATGTTAGGCAAATTTTTCTACTTCCTTGGACCTCAGTTTCTTTATTTATGATACAAGAATTATAATAAATCCTGCCGTATTCGCTTGACAGGACTTTCGTGTAAAATGATAAAATGGTGTTAGAATGTTCAATATGATACAGTTTCTTTATAGGAGAAAATATGTATTTAAATGCTAGTACTACATCTAAATTTCATTCTTCAGCTAAAAATTATCATCTCGAAATTTCTTAGCTGGATTCTGTGAATCTTAACTTACTGGCCATTTTGCTTAAGGATACTTAGACACAACATCACAGTTCTGTTGGTCAGAATGATAGTATACCTGATCTTCAAAGACCTCGGCTTCTGAAACTCAGCCAGGTGCTACAGGTATTTTTTTGATACCAACTTCTGTGTTTGAGTTTAGGCATCTTTAAACATATCATGCCATAATTATGTGCCTTCCTTTTTTTCCAGCTGTTTGCAACTAAGTGTAGTGTTGAGATCAAGCCATAACGTCATAGTAAGAAGCTCAGAGAACTTTGCCCAGGTGGCCCCCGCAGAAGCTTAGTTAACAACACATGTAAGACTAGGGTCTCAAGAAAATGCTGTGAGTAGGTAGAGTTGGGTGTTTTTTTTGTTTTGTTTTGTTTTTTTGAAGAAAACAGTAAAAAGTGCATGTGTCTTAAGTAATTCTGTTATTACTTGTTTTCTCAGAAGAAGACCTATCAGTGCATCAAGTGTCAGATGGTTTTCTACAATGAATGGGATATTCAGGTGCATGTTGCAAATCACATGATTGGTGAGTGACGCTCTAAACCTTCTTACAGATAGATTTTTCTCCTCCTTGTGTACATCAATGCTTATATAATTAAACAGAGTTAAAGATGAATTAATTGTTCAGCCATCAATGATTTACCTAGGCATGATTGATTTTTTTATTACTATTATTAGGCGGGGTAAGGCGTTAGCACGGTTTATTTTCTGCAAGGGCCAGTTTAGACTTCTGCAGAGGATTATATATCTACTGCCAGTCAAAACACAGGTGATTAACAAATTAAACTTCTAATCATTTTTGCATTATTGAAAACTAACAGGAATGGTTAATGAACTGGATGTTAGCTTTCCATAGAGTTTTAGACAGGTTTTAATTTCAGGAGTTATTATGGTAATGGCACTGCTGTGTGTTGCTTAAGCATCTTTGTATCAAAATCTAAAGTGGTGAGTTTTTGTGATAGGGAAACATAAATAATTTAAATTGCCGTAAAATAGTTTTGTATATATGGTTTCAACAGCCTGGAAATAATCGTGATCATAAAGATCATGGAAAGAATTCAGTAATCATTTTTTATTCCCCACCAAATCTTTATAAAGCGGGTTGGGTAAAGATCTCTGAAGTCATTCTAGGCCAGTGTTTTCAGGGATTTTGCATTTCTTACGTGAGCTACAACTAAAAGGATCATTTTTTCACTTACTCACATTGTCCCATTATCCCTTAATTCCTCTGGGGTTACCTCCTATGTTTTTAATTTGATAAGCACTTAGTAATAACACTAAGAATTTTACCAGCCAATTAAACTTTATCAAGCAGATCTTTTTCTACTAGTAAAGTGACAATTGCTGTTACTTTATACTATTTTTGTTACTTATTCGTGTTTTTACACTATGAGGGTTTTATTTCATCCTCCTTTCACGGGTCTTTATAATGCTGTAAATAATTGTGATATAATAGTTTAAAAGTCTGATTGACCTTGTGGTCTCCTACTATCAAACTCTAAGACAAGAATGACGATTCAACATTTTAGACTCTGAAGTTATTTTCAGGGGTAAACAAGTTCTGTCATACACTGGTCAGCAGCATCCTGAGAACGTGCAGTGGCAGGGCTGCTCCAAATGTTGCTACCCATCATTAAAGCCAACCGGAACAGAACTTCTGATGCTCTTGTAGATACCAGTGTAGGTGAATTCAAAAGGGTGTCAGAAGATTGATTAATAGTTTTCAATAGGACTCGCCTTACAGTTTTCAAATGATGGTCTTTTAGGAGGATTATGGTTTATAAAAGACTTAAGTGCTTAATTATGTGAAATGGAACATAGGCATAACAGCTAAAATATTGATCACTTTATCGCTATGTTTTCCAGATTTAAGTACTAATATTATTAGCGATTTTCTTATACCTTAAATAGCATATTCTTAAATGCACCTGAATAGCATTGACAAGCTTTCCGGTGGAGAAGATAATGGCAACATGTAAGAGAGAGTCAAGTATTTTTCCTAGTTTCCCTTCTATGTTCGATTCCAAAAGAATACTCTATATAAATTTTTAAAATGGATTTTTTAGGAGGTGAGAGGGGGGTGTAGGTTCAAAAAAAGAAATCTTCTTGTCAAATAATAAATGTCAATATTTTCCATCTCTATTTCTTGAGTAGAGTTTACTGGAGACAGTCATTCACGATTCTGCATTGTGCTACAGTTTTCCATGGGCTTTCGTGAAAATATTTCTTGGAAGTTTGCAGCTTACGGAGAATTTAGTGCAACGCTGTGGGTCATGCTTCTGATTAGTTTTATTCTTTGTAAACATATTTTCGGCTCTGGACTTACTATTTATCTCAGGGCCCAGAAGAACAAACGGAATATATTTTCACCACAGTATTAATGTTCTTTTGCACACGTAGAATCTGAATGAAATGTCTGGCATGAGAGGAATTTTTGATTTTCCGATTTCAGTATCATTTGTCCAAGACATTCATTGGTTTGCCCTGGTCCTTTTTTTTAAATTGCTTTATACCTTCTCCTTTGTATTTCTCTTGATATCCCTTGCATCATTAGGGCTTCCCCAAAGCCTTCCCCTTCTACCTTATGGTGGATTAATATGACATGCACCTCCTCTTGGGATCCGAGCGTTTAACAATTCACCTTCCATCAGAGAAGCACGTTCTGTTCCTTGTCACAGAGGGCCTAGTTGTTTAATATTCATGCTATTTTTTAATAACAAAATACGCAATTCCCTTGCGCTTGAGACCTAAACAAATACATAGTATCCATCTAATTGTTACATCTGTTGACCGTGCGCCCAAGTCCTCCCACTTCATCCGTGCTGTTAGAGAGAGAGAATCTGTAACGGGAGGATGTCACAGAGGCTAAGATATCCCTTTTTAAAATCCCAGTGTGATGCTTAGTTTTTCAAATGAGGCAGGCAGCATTATTTTGTTGGCTAAAATACCTCCATCGAGGGTAGGTGTTTTTAGGTTGTGTCTCTGTGTATGTTTTTTGTCTAATCAAAAAATAATCTCAACTAGACATTTAGCAGAGAAGAGGGATTAGAGGCTCTCTGAAAAGCCTCTTACTCTTTTTGTTAAGAGGGTATGTCGTGCTTTTACGGATTTTGTTTTCCATTTCAATCAGTCTGGAGGAAGAATTATGTCACCTGATGGAAAACAAGGTCTGCAGATGACCCAGTAAGGTGTAACTTTAAATTCCTTCTTTAACCAAGTCATTTGCATTTGCTTCTAGGTAGCACACACATTTTCATGCAATTTCAATGTCAGGCAACCTCCATGCTTCTTTCGGGACGTGCTGGTCTCAGGCTACCTGCCAGGGACATTCGTGAAAGGAAAACCATCCGTGTTTCTACCAGGTACACACTGGAGTTGCTCTGCCTAAGTGCCGTTCTGCAGCTGGGTGTGGACACATGGTTTGAGTTGCAGGAATAATTACTCAAAGTGCATTCATTTGGGATTTGACTTATGTCTGTTAAGGAAAAAAAGAAAACCTCTCTCTCGATCACATTTTGACACAGTTTTAGTAAGAAATGAGACCAGTGACTGTTTAGAGGTTTCTCTTCTTTATACACACACACACACACAAAAGAACTACAAAACATTTTAACAGCTTTCCTGGGGGAAAGATTTCCCTCTTTTAAAGTCTGTACAGATGAGAAATTTTTTCTTGTCTTCCTTTGTTCCTTGCACATAGTTTACGTTGGCTTTTGACCTGCGGAGACAGAAAGAAGTCATGGTGTATTATTCGTTTAATTCATTATTCACTCACCTCTTTCGTTCAGCACAGTAAATATTTATTATTTTCTTCCTCTTTGAGACTTCTGTTATTATTATTATTTGATATGGATTAGCACAAATAGTGATGAAACCAGAGAATGTAAATGTGTTTAACCCAGCAAAGGGATTGCCTCATATAAAATTATGAGGCTCACCAGCAGTAGAGTAAATTTGTAAGTGCTCTGAATAAAGGGCTGTTAGGCATGCGATAATATAAAGAGATGACACTGCCAAGAACTATTTATGAGAAGCTTAATTTTTTCACTCTGATAATTCTTGACCAATAATTACCAGCCTCTAATTATCTATTTTAGTTAGAAAGAAATTTCGATCACTACAGAGGTTGGCATTGCAACTAGCTCATAAATCCCCAAAGAGAGCAATGTGTTCCAAACAGCCACAAACAACTGTCTCATGAAACACAGTGAGCAAATTGCGAGCGGCTGGTGGTAGACAACCAGCAGTACGCTCACCATCGAAGGCCAGTCAGCTTGACAAAGAAATGATCAAAGGGGAGAAATACCATTATCCTTGGAACTGATCACTTACAGTCATGGACTTTGGAGGACGAGCGGTCAGGGTAGAGCCATGGCCGTTTCTGACACTCCCTTTCAAGGTTCTCAGATGGAGAATATGAAAGAAATGAGTATCAATCATTAACCCAAGAATTGTTGTACAAAATGTCTTGGAAATGATTACCTAATACGTTTTATTTTTTTCCTATTTTTAATCTGATCAGAAAGACCAGTGTTGTAATGGCAGAGTTGTATCTAAGGTGGCAGAGTATAGGAAAATCCACAAAGAGTCACTAACAAATGTGTCCCAGATGGATCAAGGGTGATGCTTAGAGCATTTGGGGGAAACAAATGTATTTCTCTTTTAGAAAAGCAAAGCTAGAATTTGGGACTATAAATGACAGCTAATATGAAAACACTGATGCAAAGATATTGACTATTTTTATTCAGATCTCTAATACTCAGTGTTTTATAGATAGTTACAATTTTTAAAAGATCATGAAAATATTCAAGCCTTCCTCAGTGCATGTGGAAAGATAGCTACCCTATGTGTTGTTACATGTGATACAAATCACTGATATGAGGACAAAAAGAATGCATAGATCAGTTTTGTACAGTGTGGTGAAATTTTAGTCTGTTCTTGTGTTAAGTGACATTCATATGTTCTGCAATTTGTTTGATGCCCAAGGTCACAAATGGCATTCTTTTCCTTCCGTTTCTTTAGTGGACAGTGTGCTCTGTGACTCATCTTCATTACAGTTTTGTGACATACAGCATCACCTCTGCAACATTTCAGCTTGAGTGCTCTTGCTTTAGAATAGACTAAAACCAGTGTTTTGAGGTCGTAGCTGTTTGGGATTTTATATGTCTGAAGGGGAAATAGCCAAAGAGATGGATCTCTGCATAGGAAGATAAAGGGCCATGTTGCCCTTAAACTCTCAGCCTTCGTTGGCCGCTTTAAAGAAACGAATAGAAATGAATCTACAGTAATGCGTATATGTGTCCACCTGCACTGCCCCAAGAAACTCAAAGTCCTTAGGTTCTTTGGCGTTTACGTGAATTCTAAATGAGAGAACTAGTGAATTTTCTTAAAGTCATCTTCAGTTGATTGCTTACAAAACTCAGGGAATTAAGAAACAAGCATTTGGTGTTAAATATCATGAAATACTGGCTTATTTCATCAAGAGCTGGATTAAAAAAGATGAAATCTGGGCAGTTTAATGGTAACAGAAAGCTACCCTCATGTGGGCAATGCCGGCTTATTTGAAAAGCCCATAAAGGGCTTCTACATGGACCATACGAAAGGGATACTTTCTCTTTAATAGCCATCTGTACAGGAGCGATGAGAAGTGGGCCAGGTCATCTCTCCTCAGCTGTCATGATATTAACGTAGGTAATGGGGCAAGCTCGGCGTTCTGCTGGGTGTTGTTTTTCATAGATGTTCATCGATTTACACAGATAATTCTATTTATTTCTTAGAGTTGGTCCAAGTGAACCAGGCAGAATAACAAACACCAAAGCATTTCAAATGACTTTATCTTTGTTTGCCACGTAACTTTTGTCTAAAAAATGGTGTCACACCTACTGTGCAGATGGCTGCATGATTTGTAAACCAGCCAAAACATTTAAACAAATGTGTGATCTGGGGATAGATTAAATAAAGGATAAAATGGAGTGTGGGCCACAAATTCTAATAATCAGATGATTTTAAGTTGTGTGCAGTGTGAAGGGATGGTCACAGTGATAGCAGGGAAAGCTTGCCAATGACAGCAAGGTGCCTTACAGATCTCAGGATGGCGCCTGTGGCCTGGTAGGCCTCAGTTTGAGAACCACACATTTGCTGTACAGCTGGCAGCTCTGTATGGGGACATCTGATAAAACTTACGTAAAATGAAGTGTTATTGCTTCATATGAAATTGTTCAGAGAGGGAATTTGCAGACAGTAACTGAAAACAGAATTCATGGTACCAATGAAGCAGACTGTAAATATGAGGAGGGTTTAATTATCTGCGCAATTTAACAAAAATTCAAGATGTATTCAGAAAGGACATACGCGGGCATAAATAGAACATAGCTGCAGCGTTTACCAAGTGCAAAGAGGGGACACAGGAACTTGTCAAGCCTCCTCCACGACCAGCCTCCCTGAAAACAAAGACAATTTAGTATAAGAGCAGAAAGACCTTTTTAAAAAATAAAAAAACAAACAAAAAAACCCCATCTTTTTTGGAATAAGACACAATTTTCAAGAGCTCATCTTGATTTTTGGGGGTTCTTATTTCTGAAGCTACTTTTAAAGAAAATCTTGGCGCCTCTCTTTTAATTTCAGTGTTAAGCTATTAAAAGAAAAAGCAGGAGGTTTACCCCTGTTTTGTGTTTTGGCCTGTGTCTCGCAGCTTTGATTTACAAGAGTGAAAACTACTGGCAGCGGAGTTTACAGGCCCCCATAGAAAGCCTCTTAGCCATTTCTTGTGATGTTAATTTTCTGTGAGGCTGAGGGTGTTGACCCAGCCCACCAAAGACAGATGGAGGATGCAGTTTCTTGTTACGTTTTAGAACACACTGTCCTAAAAGAGACCTCAGAAGAATGTGGTACAGGACGCCAGCCTTCCTTCCTAGGCTCCGTACAGAGACTCTGGGCGCAGTCTGTGCCAGATGGAAAGTTCCACGTGGCTGTCTGAGACCCGCTGGTGGGGCTTCTGGCCCTGGTTTTGTCCTCTCCTTTGACTTGCTGTAGAATCTGCCCCAAGCGTATCCTGTTCCCACTCACTGTTTGCTATGTTGATTATCAAAGGTGGGTATCTGTTTCTGTGTGACGTTTGCAAAACATTTCAGAATGGAGGACAGGGAGAGTCTTCTGCCATCAGTAATAAGATCGACCCCTGCACACATACACACACGCACACACACACCCCCACACCCACATACACTCATGCACACACCCACACACGCTCAGACACACGGGCCAGATACACATATGCGTCGTGACCTATTTCCACAGGATCGGTTCAGACACAGAGAAAGAAAAGGCCTCTGATGACCTATTTCCATAGGTTATTTCCTGGTTGCGGGGCCATTCAGAGCCGTAAACAAAGGAAAGAGAGCCAAGATGGAGAGTGGGTGTTGAACTTTAGCTGCTCAGATTGTTGCATTTGGTGAGCTGATGAGGCTTCCTAGGTCACCTTTAGAATTATGCCTATGACAGCAGTAGCTACCTGCCAAGATTGCAAGGTATCTCACAGCTCTCAGGATGGCGCCTGTGGCCCGGTAGGCCTCAGTTGGAGGGGTACACATTTGCTGTACAGCTGGCAGCTCTGTATGGGGCAGCCGTGTGGGCTGTTAGGGAGCTGGAAAGGAGACAAGCATGAAATTTCTTCTAACCCCAACTCTGTTTTTCTGTACTGTTGGCTGCTTCTCAGTTCCTTGACAAAAAAACCAATCAGGCACCCTTTAATCCGCCTGTGATTACCACTGGTATAAAAAGAGAAGCATAATGAGGAAAAATGCCTCGTTTTGTTGCCTTCAAAAGCCAACAAATTGGAGTTAACTTGACAGGAAGTGGCTTAATAATTAGATTATTTATTTATTCCTGACACATATCCCCCTGTTACTAGTCTCAGGAGACCCTGTAGATGGTACGATTTTCAAGCTGCCATTACTTCGCTGTCTTCTGTCTTCGCTGAACAAAGAAGCTACTGTCTATCAGTCAATTAAATGCACTCTTTAAGCAGAGGCTGCGAAGTCCTCAATGGAGGGAGCCCTGGGACACTGTGGCTGATGATTCCTTTCTCTGTACTGTACATCACACTCAACTGCAGTCCCCGCAGAGATGGAATAAAGTCATGCATTAAAATATCACTTGTTGATTTGTTTGCTAATGAAGAGCCATTGAAATGTTTGTGTGTTTCTATGGCAAAATTGTTGATAAAAGGGCCTACTTGCCTGCCTATCTCGGTTCATCTGCCGTGAGTGCTTATTTAAGAATTATTAAAATTAAATTCAACAAACCACAGAATTAAAAAAAAAAAAAACTGAGATAACAGGAGTTCTCTTACTGTTTTCATCCCAAGAAGTGAATAAAGGCAGGAAAAATTGAGAGACGGCACCGTTTCCCTCCCTTGCACACGTTGCATTCATCCAAATGCCTTGTTTTCCCTGACATAAACGTGTAAGTCTTTTTCAGAGAGTCTGGGAGCCACCTGCTTTTAAGTAGGAAAAGATATCAGAATCTCTTTGAGAAATAGCGTACTTAGAAATTTTTGAAAAGATGAATTGGCATTTTTGTTAGCCGTTTCCCTAAGTCGGTGAAACAGGCCCAGACGTTTTTCTAGAGAGCTTAGTGGGGGCTTTTATAACCAAACTGAGAGAACACGTGTGACACGTCCCAGCCACATGGATTGTGCAGAAATCTGACTTTCCTTCCCTGCATGCTCCTCCTCCAGTTTTTTTTTTTTTTTTCTTTCTTCTGTTTCCTTTTCTCAGCATTAGTTTATTTCCATCCAAGTGGTGGTGACTTTCAACCACCGCTTAGTCAAGGTTTTTATCCCCTCATATAGTCATCTGCTTCTTACTACTTCCTGTTTACTCTGCGCAGCGCATGCCTTTGCTGGACCTCCCTGGCTCCCACTAATTGGTGTTCTGTTCTAAGAGGACATCTGGTGGGTGGGAGGGCTAGAGCTCTGTGTCTAGGCTGAGAGACTCAGATAATGTTGTGACGGCTCTCTGGTGAAATATTTCTCTACGGCTCTGCCATTGAAAGGAGTCAATTTGGAATTTAAACCAAGGCTGCACTGAACACTGAAATGTGTCCCCTCTTCTTCCCATCAGGCTTTGTAAATGTAATCAAGGCTCTACCTGTAGTTTTCACGATTACCTGACACAACAGGCTGTGAGGAATTAATTCAAGCATCATCAGATGGCCGTATTCCTTGTCCCTACCCTGTTATTCCAAGTCATTTTGTTAGAAAAAGCTGAGGTACTCGGAGGTGTTCTATAATAGAAAATGAATTTGAAACCCTTTCATTAATTGGTGATTAATATATTTCAGGATTAGTTTAAGCAGGGCCCTACCTCCTGCCCAGTCAAGTATGTTCTGGTTAATATCCAATTATCTGCACCTTCGTAGTTATTATGTCTTAATATTTCGGATATGATAACCAGAAACTTGAGAGTCATGCTAATGAGGAGCATAGAACAAGAATTAACCAATGACACACTCAATGATCCTTGGTGAGGAAAGAATCTCTCTTTTCCCCTGAACACATTGCTTCAGCGTCTTCTGGGCACCGACTGAAAAGTAAGACTTTCAACCACAGGAGCCAAGAAATTGGAAGAACAAATCGTGCCCCCTTTGCACTAACAGTCACCTGAATGTGCATTGTTAAAGTTCACCTAGCCACATGGTTTAAATTCATTTTATGGAGAGTCAGAATAGGGAACAAGAGAGCCGATTCCTCTTTCCCAAACAGGAAACATCATGTCCTTTACCTTTTCCTTTTAACAAAGCCACAAGTTGTTACCTCTTCCGAGGATGTTTTAATTTCGATTAATTCAAAATGCCTTTAATAGTTCACTAAGGAAACACCTTTCCCTGCTCACTTTGATCCTTCCCCCAACCCCTGTCCCATGTACCACCCTGCTGTACGCATGATCCACCTCTATTTAATTTTTTTACAGGTCATTTCTCTGTTGTACAGTCTGACGCGGCTACCCCAGCAGTGCCCGCGAGGGTGGCGTGTGCCGCTTCGAGCCCCATAGCTTTCAGCTGTGCGCGCTGTCCGTCCCCCCCCCTTTACATGCTGTATTGTAATGAAGCAACATCAGTAAATTGCAGTGAAGGGTGATTGTTGCACAGGGATGACTACTACACCTTGGGGTCCATTTGCACCAGATTATTCTTTTTATTGTTATTATTACTTCCCATCTTCTTTACTCTCTTGCTGCCGAACTTGCTCTTGGCCACCGGTGTGACACAGAGGGGATCTTAAGGAACATTGTAGGCAGCCTGTTTTCTCTTAGGCACATACCAATCACCATTCAGTTCCAAACCCGGATACCCTGGGTGGCCTGGGGGCCTTTATGGACACTCCTGTCCTCTGTGGACTTTGTAATATTCCTCATCCTCATCTTCTTAGAAGAACAAATTTACTGTTAGTAAAAGTGACCCTTTTCTTTTCTCACGTTTCGTGTAGATGTTCTAAATTTTTCGTCAGGATGATCAACTCATTTGCCCCTTCCCCCAAAGAGATTTAATAATTTACCAAGGGAACTTAAACAGGATCGCTGTTTAAGGAGAAGATTTGTATTTTCCGTATCTTCTTGGGCTTCCTTAAAACACAGAATAAAGTCATTAAGAATATTGTAAATGTTAGTAATATCTCTTTACAAAATAACCTATTTCCTGCTTCCAATCAACTGCTGTCACGCAGTAACTAATAAAAATAGAACAAGGATCCTGTGTTTTTATGAAACAGAGTTATGAATAATGTTTGAGCCTGGGGATAATTATATGTGAATTTTAGGTGACTATTCATCCCTTTTTTTTGGTCATATTTTAATACCTGTGTCCATTTGGTTTTCCAGATCGTTAGGGCAGCTGTTGCTCTGTCTTTCTTTTTCTAAGGCTGGGCTGATGTGCAGCTTTCAAACTAAGATCTAGAATTAGAGCTGACACACCTTCAATTGAACTATCAAGTCTTTTAGAACTGCTTGGCCAGTGACGCCAGCCCCGCGCTATTCATGTGTACACACTTCCGATTGGGGGCCAGAGAGCATTGATTTTTAGCTGTCATTTCTAGTGCACATACTGTAGAATTGAAATTTAAACCTTAATCCACTCAGTAATGCAATTAATTTTTAATGTGCAGTAATACTGATTGAAATAGCCTGAATTTAGTAAGTCACCACAAAACATTTTCAAAAGCAAGAGTCTCCACTGAGAAGAGAGGGGAGGACGGGTAATCATTGTTACAGTGTTTACAGGATAAACGCTAGGCTGTAGGCCTTCAGTGCAAAGGGAGTGTTCTTTAAAACAGGCTGTAGTGTATCTCTTTGTGAATAGAAATATTTTTTTCAGAGAGGATTCCTACTTTCTACCCACTGGAACAGGCTACAAAATTTCTGATTAACTTTTTTTTAGCATAGTTTTAGTTAAACTCGTCTTAACAGCCTATAGGCAAAGATTGTATCAACCCATTTTTTTTAAAAATGCAATTATGAGTAATTGCAAATGAAATTACCTGCCAACAATGTCATGGTCAAAAGCAGCATCTCAATGGGTAATGTCATTATGTGATGTGTGTTTGAGATACTGTTTCCAGGTTTGATGAGCACATGTACTTTATCAGCTGTGTGTAAACCTGCTACCTTGTTTTGGTGTATGTATGTTCCTGTGAACCACAAATACTCCCCATTTTATTTCAAACTGTGTTCCTTTAGCTTTTGCCTGATCTTTCAAAATGGCCTTTTAAATGTTTTGTGAGGATTTTTTCTTTTCTTTCCTAGGTCAGAGTAAAGCAGATTTTGAACAGTAAAACCAAATTGGTTTCCAGTCATTTCTACACTAAAAAGGTTCTCTAACCACATTTATCTGCTAGTAAATGAGGACTTTTTAAAATGCATCAGTTCTACTGATGAATGGGCTTGCAGAGTGTTCAAAACGAGCAGAAGCGTTGAGTTTTAGAAAAAAAGGCAAGCACTGTATATCATGCTTTCATGGCTCCCACGTTATAGTATTTAATAAGCCGATAGTGCTGTTAAATATTTAGTAAAGGTTCCCTCATAACCCTGCCATCTATTCAAATGGGATTTGAAGACATTTTCGCAGCACATAAGTAAAAATGATGTTACAGAACCTGAAGCAGTGGTAGCGTGGCATATTATCTAAATGAAGTGTCGGTAACATGGTTCAAATGAGTTCAGCAGATTCACATCTATGAAACACCTAAATCAATTCAGTCTTCGGACTGAGGGTTTGAACTGGCTTTCATTTTGTCACTGTTAAGTCAAAGTGCTGTTGGGATTATTTACATAGAGTCTTAAAATGACATTATAGCCTGTTTGTAAAAAAGGAGACTCCTGCGTTGTAATGATTTTAAGCCATCCCAGTATCAGTTGAGCTTTGTAAGAGACATTTTTTTCTTTTTCACTGAATAGAGGCAAAGGAAGAAAAAGGGACGAGGGAAAATCAATTTATAGTTTATTCAGAGCATATTCTCAAGTCAAATTGGGGTATAGTCAGTGAAATCTTCGCCACAATCAGTGTGGGTATGCCAAGGCAAACACTGACTATCAGACAGGTCGCATGCACACTGATGTAATGCAAAATGGATCATCCTTACCCTTTTTTTTCTTACAGTATTTGAGAGTTATTATCCAAATAACAATTGTCCTTTTAATATGGAATGAAATTTGGTTTGTAGGATCCTTGGTGAAAATATTGCCAGTAAATCCTATGCTGACATCGCGGCTGTCATCATGTTGGGGGCTTGGAATTCACATGTGACGCTTTCAGCGTTTAATAGTATTATTCATTTTGAAAGTGCAAAGATAAAGGCTGGTAGTTTTGTATGTAATGCATTTGGTTCTTCTAGGAGCTTGTTTCCTTGATTCTAATTTTCATCCTGTTTTATATGCAGCCAGTGACCACAGTATTCATTCAAACTGCACCGAGACACATCTCATCTGTAAAGCATGGCTTATGGATCTTATTTACTATTTGTATTCACATAAGAAGATACATAGGATTCATATGATTGGGGGGGTGCATTTCTTTTTCGAGCTATGTGTATCGCATGTATGGTTCAGATCAAGAATTTCATAATGAAGAAAGGATAAAGGAGATAGCTTTTTAGGTATATATATAGGAAGCAGAAGGGCAGGAGAGTGACACGGGGTTCATATGCAGGTGTGTTTAATATGCGTTGCTTGTTGTATGTTGACCCCAGGTTACAAGAGTAGAAAATCCCATTTTCCAGCTTGTTTCAAATGTAGTAAAAATGCTGCTTCAGTTGCTTTATGCTACTCACATTGGGAAAGGTGCTTATACTGTGATAATTATCATCAAGGAATATTAATGCGTTCAGCATTTGTAACCCAAAAACTCATTATAGCTTAAGCTGTGCATCATCTGTGAAGAGAGAACTTTGCCAGAATTCGCTCTTCACAGGGGTTGCCTCCTGCTTGCTGCAGAGTGGTCAGACTACTGCAAGAGGTCACTTCGGCTATTTTTGAAAGCTGAAGTTTTGCAATTCTTGAATCACCACCTTCTGTCTAAAAAGCTTCATCGTTCTTGCTGCAAAATGTCCTCCTTCTAATTGAACGTGTGGGGAAGTGCAAATTAATAATAATAATAATAATAATAATAATAATAATAATAATAATAATAATAATAATAATAATAATAATATAAGAGCTAACTGTGTCTTGTTATGCAGAATCCAGGAGGGTCGGCACATAGATTCCATACCAAGATAATTGAAGTATTGGTGTCTTGTCTTCTGTCACTGAGCAAAGGGATTCATTTACACCAGTTTCCTTAATGCAGGTGCCCTTGGGTTTCAGATAGAAATGCCCCCACTGGGGCTCCACTTCACAGCCCTCTGGCTGGAAATTGTGTAAATAAGACTGCAGGGTCAGCCTCCCTTTTTCAGCAGCAGTGTCCTTAATTAGTCTGTGACAGCCTTTCACAGGAGCCTGCCCTGTTCCTGGGATCGTTCCTCACACATCTAAGGCATCTGACGCATAGATAGAGGTTTTTGTATGTTTGTTTAAAGTCATTCCCGGGGGGGTGGATGCTGACATGATGGGAAGGAAGAATCTCTGGGTGTGTCCAGAATCCTGTAACTTCATCTGATCAAAAGATCTGGTTAGGCAGCTCCTTTGTAAATTGTAAGTGGTTAGTTTCAGAAGAACATTGTGCCCTCGCCTGAGGTGGGCAGCTTGTTGAAAAGGAGCTGTGTGCCTGTGATATTTTCATGTGAGTAAGCCCGTTACACTTCTCCCACTGATCCATGTCTTGTCATCTCCCATAAGCACCCTGCTCCGTGCTGCATGTCATGGTTTGCGTTAGGCCAGGCAGAGAGCTCTGATACTCAGTTCTATCAGGCTGTCTGGCTTTTGCAGGACTGCTGTGTGTCTGAGGTCAGACTGTGAACCTGGCCTTGCTCCTGGGAGGACTAGAAAAATATGTTTCATAACTTCCCGTAGACCTATGCGGAGAGTAAGAAGCAAAGCCATGAAGCCCATAGGCTCAGTTTCGATGAGCTGTGAGGCTGGAATTCATCAAGCAGGGAAGCTTACTGCTGTTTAGGAAGCTTCCTCACCGTAAGCGAGGGGTCACGGCCATGGGTGCCCGGCCGGTCAGAGCTGAGGGCACTGAGGGACAGGCTAATCATTCAAATAGCCCAGCAGGCACAGACACAAAGGCTGATAATCTGGAGTCAACATGCTGAAGTAAAACCTTACTTCCCTTTTAAAATCCCTTCCGAGCAAGGATATTGATAGACGAGGGCCCAAATTCAGGGACGATGTTGTATACTTGTTCCACTGGAAGCAATTTGTTTTTGCTGTGTTTTGGTTTGGTTTGTTGGTTTGATGTCTGAATGGGACAGAATCTTCACCTTATACACTTGTTTGCTGGAGCACTAATGCCACAAAATGGATGAATGTCCTGAAACTGAGACCTGTTCTCAGCAGAGCTGGGCAGGGATGCTGACAGCCTCGTTGAGGGATACAGCGGTGGCAAGTCTTCTGTGAGGATGTAAACTTAATAATCTTTATGAATTTTGAGCAACTCATAACTCCACTTCCTCACCCAAAGAAGCATTATGAAAAGATTGCTTCTAAATCCTTCAGACAGTCTCCACACTCATGATAGATGCTGTCCCCTTTACCTTGAGGCGTTGGAAATGAATGTGGGGATTTTTTTTGGCAAGAGATAAAAACGTATACTTTAGAAGGAGCAAATTGCATTTTCATGTTTAAGTTCACGATTTGCACTTAATGTGGTAAGATCCAAATGTGAAGAATTGCTTCTGACATTATTTCCATGTCTCCTGCATCCTAGGATCCTTGCGTTACTACACTGAAGTGCACCATTGCGTGGGATAGATGTGATGTTGGAAACCTGGCAGTAGGAAAAGATTGCATTCTGTGTCCAGGCTGTTTCGGTTAACTGTAACTTCCTCAGTTACTGAAACAGCTTAAATTTAGCGATAACACATTCAGTAAAATTGTGTGCAAGTCTGTGTGTCTTTGAAGAAAAAAATTTTAATCTTCCTAGTTGTGTGGGTTTGTTTAGAGGCCAAAAGAAAAAAGCTTTTATTTCTTAATGAAAAGGTAATTTTAACTTTAAAGGTCTGTTTTACCTAACCTATATGTTGAACTATCACGTTATGTTATTAACTAAAATTTAAAGTACATTCATGTCAAAGGTCTTAAATTAGATGGCTGATTTCTGAATTTTAATTCAAATTTTGTCAGTAACTAGTTTCCTAATTTTAATGGCCTTTCTTTAAAAGAAATTTTTGTAGTTTTCTTTGTGTATTTAAGTGTGTGTGTGTGTGTATGTGTGTGTACATGTCTGTGTGTAGACTCACTGCCAACCTTTTTCACCAAAGACCTGCTGGGGCACCACTCTCTGTCTTGTGTTCAACGTGTTTCCAGCAGCTTAGAGAGAGAGTTTAAAAGTGAAATGAAAGCCATGGAGCTTATATTGGAGTCTGATGTTTGAAAGAGAGATACTGGAAAAGGATGTTTCTTGGCTTGGCTCCCTTTTTAGATGTAATTGCTGCTTCATTAAGACTTGGAAGAGTTTCCTGTGGTTAAATTTAATCAAATGGCTCAGAATAACAAACTTGTACACTCAAAATTCCAGGACAGTTCTGTACGTGAAACATGATTTTCCTAAATTTAAAACACAAACACACACACACACACATCACTGCACCAACAACTGGCTTGTGAAGCGCTATGTGGTACCACCTCAGACCAAATTCCTCCTCGTTACTGGCAGTGAATTGATAAATGATCACGTGCTGAAGTGTAAGTTGTAAGAAATACATCTCACAGGGTCTGTGGTTGGTTGGTTTTTGGTAAAAACCAAAACAGACGTGTCTTGAGTGCACTAAATAACTGCACTTGAATAGACCTCAGCCATTTATTCCTGGAGCTGTGACGTGAGGTTGTGTCACTCTTCCCAGCAGACAGATGAGGAAATCCAGGCTTGAGGATCTGACCCTAACCTACAGGGCCAGCTAGCGTGCATCGTCTAGGAGACAAACCC